>NW_026872155.1:0-15000 GCF_033458585.1 Syngnathus typhle
CATTATTGACCAATCATGGAGCTTTTTTGGGACTTCCGTGTGGAGCTTTGGGGCCGTTCCGCTAGCTTTTTATGCCCGGTTAGGCTTCCAGGGGAGGCGGCTAAGCATTATTGGACCAATCATGGAGCTTTTTTGGGACTTCCGTGTGGAGCTTTGGGGCCGTTCCGCCTAGCTTTTATGCCCGATTAGGCTTCCAGGAGGCGGCTAAGCATTATTGACAATCATGGAGCTTTTTTGGGACTTCCGTGTGGAGCTTTGGGGCCGTTCCGCCTAGCTTTTTATGCCCGATTAGGCTTCCAGGGAGGCGGCTAAGCATTATTGACCAATCATGGAGCTTTTTTGGGACTTCCAGCCGGTGCTTTGGGGGCCTTCCCCCTCACTTTCTACGCCCGATTGGGCTTCCAGGGACGCGGCTAAGCATTTTTAACAGAAATGGAGCTTTTTGCGGAGCTCCAGCCGGTGCCACCGGCAGGCCGTGCACGCGGACGAGATGACCGAAAGAAGCTCCAGGAGAGCGGATGGACGCTTTTTAAGCACCGAGGCGGAGATCGCGGAGCTTTAATAGACTTCCAGCGGGCCCAAAGCGGCCAGGCAGACGGCGCAGCGCGACCTGGTACCTCGCACGGGACGCATCGCCCCCCCCCGCGCACAGTTCCAGGGGGCCGGGATGACGTTTCAAAGCTGCCGCTGCAGCTGCGGCGGGGAGTGGCCTCCCTCCGGTGGACACGACGAGTAAATGACACCGGCCGCTGACGCAAACCCACGCCGGACAGGAGAGCTCAAAAGCCGGGTAACATTTCAAGGAAGACCCCCCCTGCGCAGACCTCCACTAGGCCGGGATGACTGTTCAGCTGTGGCGGGGAGTGGCCTCCCTCCGGTCGGCACGACGAGTAAATGGACACCGGCCGCTGACGCAAACCCACGCCGGACAGGAGAGCTCAAAAGCCGGGTAACATTTCAAGGAAGACCCCCCCTGCGCAGACCTCCACTAGGCGGGATGACTGTTCAGCTGTGGCGGGAGTGGCCTCCCTCCGTCGGCACGACGAGTAAATGACACCGGCCGCTGACGCAAACCCACGCCGGACAGGAGAGCTCAAAAGCCGGGTAACATTTCAAGGAAGACCCCCCCTGCGCAGACCTCCACTAGGCCGGGATGACTGTTCAGCTGTGGCGGGGAGTGGCCTCCCTCCGGTCGGCACGACGAGTAAATGACACCGGCCGCTGACGCAAACCCACGCCGGACAGGAGAGCTCAAAAGCCGGGTAACATTTCAAGGAAGACCCCCCCTGCGCAGACCTCCACTAGGGCCGGGATGACTGTTCAGCTGTGGCGGGGAGTGGCCTCCCTCCGGTCGGCACGACGAGTAAATGACACCGGCCGCTGACGCAAACCCACGCCGGACAGGAGAGCTCAAAAGCCGGGTAACATTTCAAGGAAGACCCCCCCTGCGCAGGACCTCCACTAGGCCGGGATGACTGTTCAGCTGTGGCGGGGAGTGGCCTCCCTCCGGTCGGCACGACGAGTAAATGACACCGGCCGCTGACGCAAACCCACGCCGGACAGGAGAGCTCAAAAGCCGGGTAACATTTCAAGGAAGACCCCCCTGCGCAGACCTCCACTAGGCCGGGATGACTGTTCAGCTGTGGCGGGGAGTGGCCTCCCTCCGGTCGGCACGACGAGTAAATGACACCGGCCGCTGACGCAAACCCACGCCGGACAGGAGAGCTCAAAAGCCGGGTAACATTTCAAGGAAGACCCCCCCTGCGCAGACCTCCACTAGGCCGGGATGGACTGTTTCAGCTGTGGCGGGGAGTGGCCTCCCTCCGGTCGGCACGACGAGTAAATGACACCGGCCGCTGACGCAAACCCACGCCGGACAGGAGAGCTCAAAAGCCGGGTAACATTTCAAGGAAGACCCCCCCTGCGCAGACCTCCACTAGCGCGGGATGACTGTTCAGCTGCGCGGGGAGTGGCCTCCCTCCGGTCGGCACGACGAGTAAATGACACCGGCCGCTGACGCAAACCCACGCCGGACAGGAGAGCTCAAAAGCCGGGTAACATTTCAAGGAAGACCCCCCCCTGCGCAGACCTCCACTAGGCCGGGATGACTGTTCAGCTGTGGCGGGGAGTGGCCTCCCTCCGGTCGGCACGACGAGTAAATGACACCGGCCGCTGACGCAAACCCACGCCGGACAGGAGAGCTCAAAAGCCGGGTAACATTTCAAGGAAGACCCCCCCTGCGCAGACCTCCACTAGGCCGGGATGACTGTTTCAGCTGTGGCGGGGAGTGGCCTCCCTCCGGTCGGCACGACGAGTAAATGACACCGGCCGCTGACGCAAACCCACGCCGGACAGGAGAGCTCAAAAGCCGGGTAACATTTCAAGGAAGACCCCCCCTGCGCAGACCTCCACTAGGCCGGGATGACTGTTCAGCTGCGGCGGGGAGTGGCCTCCCTCCGGTCGGCACGACGAGTAAATGACACCGGCCGCTGACGCAAACCCACGCCGGACAGGAGAGCTCAAAAGCCGGGTAACATTTCAAGGAAGACCCCCCCTGCGCAGACCTCCACTAGGCGGGATGACTGTTCAGACTGTGGCGGGAGTGGCCTCCCTCCGGTCGGCACGACGAGTAAATGACACCGGGCCGCTGACGCAAACCCACGCCGGACAGGAGAGCTCAAAAGCCGGGTAACATTTCAAGGAAGGACCCCCCCTGCGCAGACCTCCACTAGGCCGGGATGACTGTTCAGCTGTGGCGGGGAGTGGCCTCCCTCCGGTCGGCACGACGAGTAAATGACACCGGCCGCTGACGCAAACCCACGCCGGGACAGGAGAGCTCAAAAGCCGGTAACATTTCAAGGAAGACCCCCCCCTGCGCAGACCTCCACTAGGCCGGGATGACTGTTCAGCTGCGGCGGGGAGTGGCCTCCCTCCGGTCGGCACGACGAGTAAATGACACCGGCCGCTGACGCAAACCCACGCCGGACAGGAGAGCTCAAAAGCCGGGTAACATTTCAAGGAAGACCCCCCCTGCGCAGACCTCCACTAGGCCGGGATGACTGTTCAGCTGTGGCGGGGAGTGGCCTCCCTCCGGTCGGCACGACGAGTAAATGACACCGGCCGCTGACGCAAACCCACGCCGGACAGGAGAGCTCAAAAGCCGGGTAACATTTCAAGGAAGACCCCCCCTGCGCAGACCTCCACTAGGCCGGGATGACTGTTCAGCTGCGGCGGGGAGTGGCCTCCCTCCGGTCGGCACGACGAGTAAAGCTATTTAGGAAAATCTGAGATAAATATCACTTGCATAATAATTTGGAACACGGTCCCGTGTTCCAAATTATTATGCAAAATGTATTTAGACACCAGCAATCGCACTTAGATTTGTTTCTTTTTTCTTTCTTTTAGCTTCCATAATGTTACCGGGCGCTGACGCAAACCCACGCCCGGCAGGAGAGCTCAAAAGCCGGGTAACATTTCAAGGAAGACCCCCCCTGCGCAGACCTCCACTAGGCCGGGATGACTGTTCAGCTGCGGCGGGGAGTGGCCTCCCTCCGGTCGGCACGACGAGTAAATGACACCGGCCGCTGACGCAAACCCACGCCGGACAGGAGAGCTCAAAAGCCGGGTAACATTTCAAGGAAGACCCCCCCTGCGCAGACCTCCACTAGGCCGGGATGACTTTTCAAAGCTGCCTCTGCAGCTGCGGCGGGGAGTTGCCTCCCTCCGGTGGACACGACGAGTAAATACACCAGCACTTGCTCTTAGATTTGTTTCTTTTTTCTTTCTTTTAGCTTCCATAATGTTACCGGGCGCTGACGCAAACCCACGCCCGGCAGGAGAGCTCGGAAGCCGGGTAACATTTCAAGGAAGACCCCCCCTGCGCAGACCTCCACTAGGCCGGGATGACTGTTCAGCTGCGGCGGGGAGTGGCCTCCCTCCGGTCGGCACGACGAGTAAAGCTATTTAGGAAAATCTGAGATAAATATCACTTGCATAATAATTTGGAACACGGTCCCGTGTTCCAAATTATTATGCAAAATGTATTTAGACACCAGCAATCGCACTTAGATTTGTTTCTTTTTTCTTTCTTTTAGCTTCCATAATGTTACCGGGCGCTGACGCAAACCCACGCCCGGCAGGAGAGCTCAAAAGCCGGGTAACATTTCAAGGAAGACCCCCCCTGCGCAGACCTCCACTAGGCCGGGATGACTGTTCAGCTGCGGCGGGGAGTGGCCTCCCTCCGGTCGGCACGACGAGTAAATGACACCGGCCGCTGACGCAAACCCACGCCGGACAGGAGAGCTCAAAAGCCGGGTAACATTTCAAGGAAGACCCCCCCTGCGCAGACCTCCACTAGGCCGGGATGACTTTTCAAAGCTGCCTCTGCAGCTGCGGCGGGGAGTTGCCTCCCTCCGGTGGACACGACGAGTAAATACACCAGCACTTGCTCTTAGATTTGTTTCTTTTTTCTTTCTTTTAGCTTCCATAATGTTACCGGGCGCTGACGCAAACCCACGCCCGGCAGGAGAGCTCGGAAGCCGGGTAACATTTCAAGGAAGACCCCCCCTGCGCAGACCTCCACTAGGCCGGGATGACTGTTCAGCTGCGGCGGGGAGTGGCCTCCCTCCGGTCGGCACGACGAGTAAAGCTATTTAGGAAAATCTGAGATAAATATCACTTGCATAATAATTTGGAACACGGTCCCGTGTTCCAAATTATTATGCAAAATGTATTTAGACACCAGCAATCGCACTTAGATTTGTTTCTTTTTTCTTTCTTTTAGCTTCCATAATGTTACCGGGCGCTGACGCAAACCCACGCCCGGCAGGAGAGCTCAAAAGCCGGGTAACATTTCAAGGAAGCTATTTAGGAAAATCTGAGATAAATATCCTTTGCATAATAATTTGGAACACGGTCCCGTGTTCCAAATTATTATGCAAAATGTATTTAAGTGTCATAAAGATTACATTTTTTGTTTTTCAAGTACTGAAATCACCCTCAGTCATGGTACAGTCCATGGTAGTCTGCCAGGTGAGCGCAATTGTAGTAATTAACAAGTCTATTTAAGTTCCGCGTTTTTAAGCGTTCGGCCATTTCGTTCAACCATGGGGAGGAAAAAGGATCTCTCTGCTGTCGAGAAGCGTGAAATCGTTCGATGCCTTGGACAAGGTATGCAGACATTCGATATTGCACGAAAGCTTAAGCGCGACCATCGAACTTTGAAGAAATTCGTCGCTGATTCGGAGCAAACGCGCGTTCGTGCAGACAAAGGCACGACAAGGAAGGTTTCTGCAAGACAAACAAATCGAATCAAGAGGGCGGCTGCAAGCATGCCACTAAAGACGAGCAAACAAATATTCGACGCTGCTGGTGCCAGTGAAGTCCCACGAACGACGAGGTGCAGGATCCTCCAGAGGCTTGCAGTTGTGCGGAAACCCTCCATTCGGCCACCCCTGAACAACGCGAACAAGCAGAAACGGCTGCAGTGGGCCCAGACTTACATGAAGACAAATTTTCAGACAGTCCTGTTCACCGACGAGTGCCGTGCCACCTTGGATGGGCCAGGTAGGGTTTTTTAAGTTTTTCCTTGCACTTTTGAGAGCTCAGGGGATGCTTTGAGAATAATTGTCAATTTCTGTCTATGTGAAGCCCTTTGAGACTGCTTGTGATTTAGGGCTATACAAATAAACTTGATTTGACTTGACTTTACAGATGGATGGAGTCGTGGATGGTTGGTGGACGGCCACGATAGCCCAACAAGGCTGCGGCGTCAGCAGGGAGGTGGCGGAGTGATGTTTTGGGCCGGAATCATGGGGAGAGAGCTGCTTGGCCCCTTTAGGGTCCCTGAAGGCGTCAAAATTACGTCTGTTAACTACGTGGAATTTCTGACTCAACACTTCTGTCCATGGTACAACAGGAAGAACCGTGCTTTCCGTCAAAAGATCATCTTCATGCATGACAATGCACCGTCTCATGCTGCAAGAAATACGTCAACGTCTTTGGCATCTATGGGAATAAAGGGAGAGAAACTGATGGTGTGGCCCCCATGCTCCCCTGACCTCAATCCTATTGAAAACTTGTGGAGCATCGTCAAGCAGAAAATCTACGAAGGTGGGAGGCAGTTCAATTCCAAAGAGCAGCTCTGGCAGGCTATTCTTAGATCCTGCCAAGAAATTCAACCAGAAACTGTACAAAAACTCACAAGTTCAGTGGATGGAAGAATCGTGAAGCTGCTGTTGAACAAAGGGTCCTATGTTAAAATGTAACTTTGTTTTTTATTGAAATAAAGGGTCCTATGTTAAAATGTAACTTGTTTGTCTTTTCTTTGAAATAGCTTTTGATTTCAGTAAATATGACCTCCTAATGCTGTAAATTCTTAAGATGGGCATTTCAGTTCATAAAAACCTATAAAATGTTATAAAACTCTGTTGTGCGTAATAATGTGGAACAGTGCATTTTAAGTTTTTTATTTTTTAAAAATTCTGTGATCATTCGGAGGTTTGTTCAATAAAATTAGAATTCATCAAAATAATGGTTGATGACTTGAAAATTATGCTGACTCATTTTGCATCGACTATTTAGGAAAATCTGAGATAAATGTCACTTGCATAATAATTTGGAACACGGTGTAAGTGCGATTGCTGGTGTATTTACTCGTCGTGTCCACCGGAGGACGGCAAATCCCCGCCGCAGCTGCAGCGGCAGCGCTTAAATGTCTTCCCGGCCGCCTGGAACTCTGCACGGGGCGTGTTTCGTCCCGCGCAGCGGTACCAGATCGCGCTGCGCCGTCAGCCGAGCCGCGCGCGCGTCCGCTGGAAGTCTACACTGTGTTCCAAATTATTATGCAAATTGTATTTATGTGTCATAAAGATTACATTTTTTGTTTTTCAATTAAACTCATGGATGGTATTACGTGTCAGGGCTCTTTGGATCACTGAGATCAATCTCAGACACCGGGGATCATTACCGGCCAGTTGAGCCCAAATTAAGGAAAAACTACTTAAGAATGGTGTTCCACATTATTAAGCAGATAATTTGAAGTTCGCTTTGAGCAGTGGCGGACGCCAACCCACGACCGGTGGGAGAGCTCGGAGGGCGGATGGGCTTTCAAGGAAGCCCCCCAGGCCGGTCCCACTCGCACTTAGAATTTTTTTTTTTTTTTGGCTTCCATAATGTACCGGGCGCGGACGCGAAACCCACGCCGGGCAGGAGAGCTCGAAAGGCGGCTAAGCATTCAAGGAAGCACCGTCTGGAGCTTCAGAGCCGTTCCGCCTGACTTTTAACGTAGAGTACCGGGCGCAAACCACTAACTCAAGCCCGGCATGGCAGCTCGAAAGGCGGCTAAGCATTCAAGGAAGCACCGTCTGGAGCTTCAGAGCCGTTCCGCCTGACTTTTAACGTAGAGTACCGGGCGCAAACCACTAACTCAAGCCCGGCATGGCAGCTCGAAAGGCGGCTAAGCATTCAAGGAAGCACCGTCTGGAGCTTCAGAGCCGTTCCGCCTGACTTTTAACGTAGAGTACCGGGCGCAAACCACTAACTCAAGCCCGGCATGGCAGCTCGAAAGGCGGCTAAGCATTCAAGGAAGCACCGTCTGGAGCTTCAGAGCCGTTCCGCCTGACTTTTAACGTAGAGTACCGGGCGCAAACCACTAACTCAAGCCCGGCATGGCAGCTCGAAAGGCGGCTAAGCATTCAAGGAAGCACCGTCTGGAGCTTCAGAGCCGTTCCGCCTGACTTTTAACGTAGAGTACCGGGCGCAAACCACTAACTCAAGCCCGGCATGGCAGCTCGAAAGGCGGCTAAGCATTCAAGGAAGCACCGTCTGGAGCTTCAGAGCCGTTCCGCCTGACTTTTAACGTAGAGTACCGGGCGCAAACCACTAACTCAAGCCCGGCATGGCAGCTCGAAAGGCGGCTAAGCATTCAAGGAAGCACCGTCTGGAGCTTCAGAGCCGTTCCGCCTGACTTTTAACGTAGAGTACCGGGCGCAAACCACTAACTCAAGCCCGGCATGGCAGCTCGAAAGGCGGCTAAGCATTCAAGGAAGCACCGTCTGGAGCTTCAGAGCCGTTCCGCCTGACTTTTAACGTAGAGTACCGGGCGCAAACCACTAACTCAAGCCCGGCATGGCAGCTCGAAAGGCGGCTAAGCATTCAAGGAAGCACCGTCTGGAGCTTCAGAGCCGTTCCGCCTGACTTTTAACGTAGAGTACCGGGCGCAAACCACTAACTCAAGCCCGGCATGGCAGCTCGAAAGGCGGCTAAGCATTCAAGGAAGCACCGTCTGGAGCTTCAGAGCCGTTCCGCCTGACTTTTAACGTAGAGTACCGGGCGCAAACCACTAACTCAAGCCCGGCATGGCAGCTCGAAAGGCGGCTAAGCATTCAAGGAAGCACCGTCTGGAGCTTCAGAGCCGTTCCGCCTGACTTTTAACGTAGAGTACCGGGCGCAAACCACTAACTCAAGCCCGGCATGGCAGCTCGAAAGGCGGCTAAGCATTCAAGGAAGCACCGTCTGGAGCTTCAGAGCCGTTCCGCCTGACTTTTAACGTAGAGTACCGGGCGCAAACCACTAACTCAAGCCCGGCATGGCAGCTCGAAAGGCGGCTAAGCATTCAAGGAAGCACCGTCTGGAGCTTCAGAGCCGTTCCGCCTGACTTTTAACGTAGAGTACCGGGCGCAAACCACTAACTCAAGCCCGGCATGGCAGCTCGAAAGGCGGCTAAGCATTCAAGGAAGCACCGTCTGGAGCTTCAGAGCCGTTCCGCCTGACTTTTAACGTAGAGTACCGGGCGCAAACCACTAACTCAAGCCCGGCATGGCAGCTCGAAAGGCGGCTAAGCATTCAAGGAAGCACCGTCTGGAGCTTCAGAGCCGTTCCGCCTGACTTTTAACGTAGAGTACCGGGCGCAAACCACTAACTCAAGCCCGGCATGGCAGCTCGAAAGGCGGCTAAGCATTCAAGGAAGCACCGTCTGGAGCTTCAGAGCCGTTCCGCCTGACTTTTAACGTAGAGTACCGGGCGCAAACCACTAACTCAAGCCCGGCATGGCAGCTCGAAAGGCGGCTAAGCATTCAAGGAAGCACCGTCTGGAGCTTCAGAGCCGTTCCGCCTGACTTTTAACGTAGAGTACCGGGCGCAAACCACTAACTCAAGCCCGGCATGGCAGCTCGAAAGGCGGCTAAGCATTCAAGGAAGCACCGTCTGGAGCTTCAGAGCCGTTCCGCCTGACTTTTAACGTAGAGTACCGGGCGCAAACCACTAACTCAAGCCCGGCATGGCAGCTCGAAAGGCGGCTAAGCATTCAAGGAAGCACCGTCTGGAGCTTCAGAGCCGTTCCGCCTGACTTTTAACGTAGAGTACCGGGCGCAAACCACTAACTCAAGCCCGGCATGGCAGCTCGAAAGGCGGCTAAGCATTCAAGGAAGCACCGTCTGGAGCTTCAGAGCCGTTCCGCCTGACTTTTAACGTAGAGTACCGGGCGCAAACCACTAACTCAAGCCCGGCATGGCAGCTCGAAAGGCGGCTAAGCATTCAAGGAAGCACCGTCTGGAGCTTCAGAGCCGTTCCGCCTGACTTTTAACGTAGAGTACCGGGCGCAAACCACTAACTCAAGCCCGGCATGGCAGCTCGAAAGGCGGCTAAGCATTCAAGGAAGCACCGTCTGGAGCTTCAGAGCCGTTCCGCCTGACTTTTAACGTAGAGTACCGGGCGCAAACCACTAACTCAAGCCCGGCATGGCAGCTCGAAAGGCGGCTAAGCATTCAAGGAAGCACCGTCTGGAGCTTCAGAGCCGTTCCGCCTGACTTTTAACGTAGAGTACCGGGCGCAAACCACTAACTCAAGCCCGGCATGGCAGCTCGAAAGGCGGCTAAGCATTCAAGGAAGCACCGTCTGGAGCTTCAGAGCCGTTCCGCCTGACTTTTAACGTAGAGTACCGGGCGCAAACCACTAACTCAAGCCCGGCATGGCAGCTCGAAAGGCGGCTAAGCATTCAAGGAAGCACCGTCTGGAGCTTCAGAGCCGTTCCGCCTGACTTTTAACGTAGAGTACCGGGCGCAAACCACTAACTCAAGCCCGGCATGGCAGCTCGAAAGGCGGCTAAGCATTCAAGGAAGCACCGTCTGGAGCTTCAGAGCCGTTCCGCCTGACTTTTAACGTAGAGTACCGGGCGCAAACCACTAACTCAAGCCCGGCATGGCAGCTCGAAAGGCGGCTAAGCATTCAAGGAAGCACCGTCTGGAGCTTCAGAGCCGTTCCGCCTGACTTTTAACGTAGAGTACCGGGCGCAAACCACTAACTCAAGCCCGGCATGGCAGCTCGAAAGGCGGCTAAGCATTCAAGGAAGCACCGTCTGGAGCTTCAGAGCCGTTCCGCCTGACTTTTAACGTAGAGTACCGGGCGCAAACCACTAACTCAAGCCCGGCATGGCAGCTCGAAAGGCGGCTAAGCATTCAAGGAAGCACCGTCTGGAGCTTCAGAGCCGTTCCGCCTGACTTTTAACGTAGAGTACCGGGCGCAAACCACTAACTCAAGCCCGGCATGGCAGCTCGAAAGGCGGCTAAGCATTCAAGGAAGCACCGTCTGGAGCTTCAGAGCCGTTCCGCCTGACTTTTAACGTAGAGTACCGGGCGCAAACCACTAACTCAAGCCCGGCATGGCAGCTCGAAAGGCGGCTAAGCATTCAAGGAAGCACCGTCTGGAGCTTCAGAGCCGTTCCGCCTGACTTTTAACGTAGAGTACCGGGCGCAAACCACTAACTCAAGCCCGGCATGGCAGCTCGAAAGGCGGCTAAGCATTCAAGGAAGCACCGTCTGGAGCTTCAGAGCCGTTCCGCCTGACTTTTAACGTAGAGTACCGGGCGCAAACCACTAACTCAAGCCCGGCATGGCAGCTCGAAAGGCGGCTAAGCATTCAAGGAAGCACCGTCTGGAGCTTCAGAGCCGTTCCGCCTGACTTTTAACGTAGAGTACCGGGCGCAAACCACTAACTCAAGCCCGGCATGGCAGCTCGAAAGGCGGCTAAGCATTCAAGGAAGCACCGTCTGGAGCTTCAGAGCCGTTCCGCCTGACTTTTAACGTAGAGTACCGGGCGCAAACCACTAACTCAAGCCCGGCATGGCAGCTCGAAAGGCGGCTAAGCATTCAAGGAAGCACCGTCTGGAGCTTCAGAGCCGTTCCGCCTGACTTTTAACGTAGAGTACCGGGCGCAAACCACTAACTCAAGCCCGGCATGGCAGCTCGAAAGGCGGCTAAGCATTCAAGGAAGCACCGTCTGGAGCTTCAGAGCCGTTCCGCCTGACTTTTAACGTAGAGTACCGGGCGCAAACCACTAACTCAAGCCCGGCATGGCAGCTCGAAAGGCGGCTAAGCATTCAAGGAAGCACCGTCTGGAGCTTCAGAGCCGTTCCGCCTGACTTTTAACGTAGAGTACCGGGCGCAAACCACTAACTCAAGCCCGGCATGGCAGCTCGAAAGGCGGCTAAGCATTCAAGGAAGCACCGTCTGGAGCTTCAGAGCCGTTCCGCCTGACTTTTAACGTAGAGTACCGGGCGCAAACCACTAACTCAAGCCCGGCATGGCAGCTCGAAAGGCGGCTAAGCATTCAAGGAAGCACCGTCTGGAGCTTCAGAGCCGTTCCGCCTGACTTTTAACGTAGAGTACCGGGCGCAAACCACTAACTCAAGCCCGGCATGGCAGCTCGAAAGGCGGCTAAGCATTCAAGGAAGCACCGTCTGGAGCTTCAGAGCCGTTCCGCCTGACTTTTAACGTAGAGTACCGGGCGCAAACCACTAACTCAAGCCCGGCATGGCAGCTCGAAAGGCGGCTAAGCATTCAAGGAAGCACCGTCTGGAGCTTCAGAGCCGTTCCGCCTGACTTTTAACGTAGAGTACCGGGCGCAAACCACTAACTCAAGCCCGGCATGGCAGCTCGAAAGGCGGCTAAGCATTCAAGGAAGCACCGTCTGGAGCTTCAGAGCCGTTCCGCCTGACTTTTAACGTAGAGTACCGGGCGCAAACCACTAACTCAAGCCCGGCATGGCAGCTCGAAAGGCGGCTAAGCATTCAAGGAAGCACCGTCTGGAGCTTCAGAGCCGTTCCGCCTGACTTTTAACGTAGAGTACCGGGCGCAAACCACTAACTCAAGCCCGGCATGGCAGCTCGAAAGGCGGCTAAGCATTCAAGGAAGCACCGTCTGGAGCTTCAGAGCCGTTCCGCCTGACTTTTAACGTAGAGTACCGGGCGCAAACCACTAACTCAAGCCCGGCATGGCAGCTCGAAAGGCGGCTAAGCATTCAAGGAAGCACCGTCTGGAGCTTCAGAGCCGTTCCGCCTGACTTTTAACGTAGAGTACCGGGCGCAAACCACTAACTCAAGCCCGGCATGGCAGCTCGAAAGGCGGCTAAGCATTCAAGGAAGCACCGTCTGGAGCTTCAGAGCCGTTCCGCCTGACTTTTAACGTAGAGTACCGGGCGCAAACCACTAACTCAAGCCCGGCATGGCAGCTCGAAAGGCGGCTAAGCATTCAAGGAAGCACCGTCTGGAGCTTCAGAGCCGTTCCGCCTGACTTTTAACGTAGAGTACCGGGCGCAAACCACTAACTCAAGCCCGGCATGGCAGCTCGAAAGGCGGCTAAGCATTCAAGGAAGCACCGTCTGGAGCTTCAGAGCCGTTCCGCCTGACTTTTAACGTAGAGTACCGGGCGCAAACCACTAACTCAAGCCCGGCATGGCAGCTCGAAAGGCGGCTAAGCATTCAAGGAAGCACCGTCTGGAGCTTCAGAGCCGTTCCGCCTGACTTTTAACGTAGAGTACCGGGCGCAAACCACTAACTCAAGCCCGGCATGGCAGCTCGAAAGGCGGCTAAGCATTCAAGGAAGCACCGTCTGGAGCTTCAGAGCCGTTCCGCCTGACTTTTAACGTAGAGTACCGGGCGCAAACCACTAACTCAAGCCCGGCATGGCAGCTCGAAAGGCGGCTAAGCATTCAAGGAAGCGACGCCGGCCGGTCCGCGGGCCAAATAGGGTCCAGTAAAGTACCGGGCGCAAACCACTAACTCAAGCCCGGCATGGCAGCTCGAAAGGCGGCTAAGCATTCAAGGAAGCGACGCCGGCCGGTCCGCGGGCCAAATAGGGTCCAGTAAAGTACCGGGCGCGGCCACTAACGCCTTGTGGCGGTCGCCTTGTGGCGGTCGGGGGGTGGCGGTCGGGGCTGGCGCTTGGGGCCGGTGGCGGTCGCCTTGTGGCGGTCGCCTTGTGGCGGTCGGGGGGTGGCGGTCGGGGCTGGCGCTTGGGGCCAGTGGCGGTCGCCTTGTGGCGGTCGCCTTGTGGCGGTCGCCTTGTGGCGGTCGCCTTGTGGCGGTCGCCTTGTGGCGGTCGGGGGGTGGCGGTCGGGGCTGGCGCTTGGGGCCAGTGGCGGTCGCCTTGTGGCGGTCGCCTTGTGGCGGTCGCCTTGTGGCGGTCGCCTTGTGGCGGTCGCCTTGTGGCGGTCGGGGGGTGGCGGTCGGGGCTGGCGCTTGGGGCCAGTGGCGGTCGCCTTGTGGCGGTCGCCTTGTGGCGGTCGCCTTGTGGCGGTCGCCTTGTGGCGGTCGCCTTGTGGCGGTCGCCTTGTGGCGGTCGGGGGGTGGCGGTCGGGGCTGGCGCTTGGGGCCAGTGGCGGTCGCCTTGTGGCGGTCGCCTTGTGGCGGTCGCCTTGTGGCGGTCGCCTTGTGGCGGTCGCCTTGTGGCGGTCGGGGGGTGGAAGTACCGGGCGCGGCCACTAACGCCTTGTGGCGGTCGCCTTGTGGCGGTCGGGGGGTGGCGGTCGGGGCTGGCGCTTGGGGCCGGTGGCGGTCGCCTTGTGGCGGTCGCCTTGTGGCGGTCGGGGGGTGGCGGTCGGGGCTGGCGCTTGGGGCCAGTGGCGGTCGCCTTGTGGCGGTCGCCTTGTGGCGGTCGCCTTGTGGCGGTCGCCTTGTGGCGGTCGCCTTGTGGCGGTCGGGGGGTGGCGGTCGGGGCTGGCGCTTGGGGCCAGTGGCGGTCGCCTTGTGGCGGTCGCCTTGTGGCGGTCGCCTTGTGGCGGTCGCCTTGTGGCGGTCGCCTTGTGGCGGTCGGGGGGTGGCGGTCGGGGCTGGCGCTTGGGGCCAGTGGCGGTCGCCTTGTGGCGGTCGCCTTGTGGCGGTCGCCTTGTGGCGGTCGCCTTGTGGCGGTCGCCTTGTGGCGGTCGCCTTGTGGCGGTCGGGGGGTGGCGGTCGGGGCTGGCGCTTGGGGCCAGTGGCGGTCGCCTTGTGGCGGTCGCCTTGTGGCGGTCGCCTTGTGGCGGTCGCCTTGTGGCGGTCGCCTTGTGGCGGTCGGGGGGTGGCGGTCGGGGCTGGCGCTTGGGGCCGGTGGCGGTCGCCTTGTGGCGGTCGCCTTGTGGCGGTCGCCTTGTGGCGGTCGCCTTGTGGCGGTCGCCTTGTGGCGGTCGGGGGGTGGCGGTCGGGGCTGGCGCTTGGGGCCGGTGGCGGTCGCCTTGTGGCGGTCGCCTTGTGGCGGTCGCCTTGTGGCGGTCGGGGGGTGGCGGTCGGGGCTGGCGCTTGGGGCTGGCGTCCGCCAATAGTGGTTTAATTTCGGGAGGAAGATTGATTTTCGTCCCAAGCCCGCCGCTGGAGAAAATTTTAGGTACCAGGAGTGGATTTTTTTTGTCCACTCAGGAGGGGGACGTTGGCTGGTTTGGTGTCCGGGGGAAAGTGCTCTTTTCTCGGCCAGGAGAAAGATTAGACTCCCAGCCCGCCGCTGGAGAAAATTCTAGGTACCAGGAGTGGATTTTTTTTGTCCACTCAGGAGGGGGACGTGCTTTGTTGTCCGGGGGAAAGTGCTCTTTTCTCTGCCAGGAGAAAGATTAGACTCCCAGCCCGCCGCTGGAGAAAATCTTAGGTACCAGGAGTGGATTTTTTTTGTCCACTCAGGAGGGGGACGTGCTTTGTTGTCCGGGGAGAGTGCTCTTTTCTCGGCCAGGAGAAAGATTAGACTCCCAGCCCGCCGCTGG
>NW_026872155.1:32500-55000 GCF_033458585.1 Syngnathus typhle
CCGTTCCTACCGGCCTGTGTTTAAGGAGGCGGCCGGTCCTCCGTCCTTGGATGGATAAGATTCGCAGATTTTCGCCCGGCCTGTGTTTAAGGAGGCGGCCGGTTCCCTCCTTCCTTCCTTTCTTGGATGTATAACATTCGCAGATTTTCGCCCGGCCGGTGGTTTAAGGAGGCGGCCGGTCCTCCCTCCTTGGATGTATAACATTCGCAGATTTTCGCCCGGCCTATGTTTAGTGAGGCGACCGGTCCTCCCTCCTTGGATGTATAACATTCGCATATTTTCGCCCGGCCGGTGGTTTAAGGAGGCGGCCGGTCCTCCCTCCTTGGATGTATAACATTCGCAGATTTTCGCCCGGCCTATGTTTAGTGAGGCGACCGGTCCTCCGTGGAGAGCGACCCGCAAGTGGGGAGGAACCGTCCACCCAACGCCGGCGCGAGCCGGGGCCGGTGGGGGCCCTACCAAGGCGGGTCTCATTGCCTGTCGGTCAGTTCGGGAGAAGGTGGGGGTACTCGGAGGCCCGCCGGGAGCAGACGGGGGTCCGGAAGGTGAGGGGGTGAAGGACGGCGGTCGGGAGCAGACGGCCGTCCCCGGGAGGGGGTGTTCGTTCACGTGCGGACGCCGGGAGCAGGCGGCCGTCACGCAATTCTGCCAACCGTTCCCACCGGCCTGTGTTTAAGGAGGCGGCCGGTCCTCCACGAGAAGAATTCTGCCAAACGTTCCACCGGCCTGTGTTTAAGGAGGCGGCCGGTCCTCCCCGTCGTTCCGCCGGCTTGTGTTTAAGGAGGCGGCCGGTCCTCCACGAGAAGAATTCTGCCAAACGTTCCACCGGCCTGTGTTTAAGGAGGCGGCCGGTCCTCCCCGTCGTTCCGCCGGCTTGTGTTTAAGGAGGCGGCCGGTCCTCCACTATTCCTTCCTTGGATGGAAAGCATGTAGCACTTTGAAAATTTTCGAGCACTGTGACACTTTGAAAATTTTCGAGAGTTTTTGTACTTAGAAAATTTTTCGCTCTTGCACTTCCAGAGTGCTTTGCGGTAGCTCCTAGGTTCGCTGTCCGAGCATGTGAACACTTTTTGGGGGGGAACACATCGCTAGAGACACCAGCCGCCTGGTTCTCGGGGCCAAAACTTGTGTTCCCCACACTCGTTCTGACTATATTTTGCGATTTGGGGGTAAAGGTAATGAGTACAGTGACTAGGGGGACCAACTCATCGTACTCTGGCGCACCAACAGACCAAAGCTGGTACTGCACTTACCCCTGGTACCCCAACGCCTGGTACCTGACGGGCGAGAGGCTGATTTTTCGCTATTTGCGGCCGACCGAGGGAACCAGACAAAGCGGACACTTTACGGCGCAAGAGCCGTTGGCACTTAGAAATTTTTCGACAAAGTTGGCGCGAGCTCCAGAAGGAGAGGCTGATTTTTCGCTATTTGTGGCCGACCGAGGGAACCAGGCAAAGCGGACACTTTACGGCGCAAGAGCCGTTGGCACTTAGAAATTTTTTGACAAAGTTGGCGCGAGCTCCAGAAGGAGAGGCTGATTTTTCGCTATTTGTGGCCGACCGAGGGAACCAGGCAAAGCGGACACTTTACGGCGCAAGAGCCGTTGGCACTTAGAAATTTTTTGACAAAGTTGGCGCGAGCTCCAGAAGGAGAGGCTGATTTTTCGCTATTTGTGGCCGACCGAGGGAACCAGGCAAAGCGGACACTTTACGGCGCAAGAGCCGTTGGCACTTAGAAAATATTCGCCAAAGTTGGCACGAGCTCCAGAAGGAGAGGCTGATTTTTCGCTATTTGTGGCCGACCGAGGGAACCAGACAAAGCGGACACATTACGGCGCAAGAGCCGTTGGCACTTAGAAAATATTCGCCAAAGTTGGCACGAGCTCCAGAAGGAGAGGCTGATTTTTCGCTATTTGTGGCCGACCGAGGGAACCAGACAAAGCGGACACTTTACGGCGCAAGAGCCGTTGGCACTTGCGCGAGCTCCAGAAGGAGAGGCTGATTTTTCGCTATTTGTGGCCGACCGAGGGAACCAGACAAAGCGGACACTTTACGGCGCAAGAGCCGTTGGCACTTAGAAAATATTCGCCAAAGTTGGCACGAGCTCCAGAAGGAGAGGCTGATTTTTCGCCGTTTGTGGCCGACCGAGGGAACCAGACAAAGCGGACACTTTACGGCGCAAGAGCCGTTGGCACTTAGGCGAGCTCCAGAAGGAGAGGCTGATTTTTCGCTATTTGTGGCCGACCGAGGGAACCAGGCAAAGCGGACACATTACGGCGCAAGAGCCGTTGGCACTTAGAAAATATTCGCCAAAGTTGGCACGAGCTCCAGAAGGAGAGGCTGATTTTTCGCTATTTGTGGCCGACCGAGGGAACCAGGCAAAGCGGACACTTTACGGCGCAAGAGCCGTTGGCACTTAGAAATTTTTTGACAAAGTTGGCGCGAGCTCCAGAAGGAGAGGCTGGTTTTTCGCTATTTGTGGCCGACCGAGGGAACCAGGCAAAGCGGACACATTACGGCGCAAGAGCCGTTGGCACTTAGGCGAGCTCCAGAAGGAGAGGCTGATTTTTCGCTATTTGTGGCCGACCGAGGGAACCAGGCAAAGCGGACACATTACGGCGCAAGAGCCGTTGGCACTTAGGCGAGCTCCAGAAGGAGAGGCTGGTTTTTCGCTATTTGTGGCCGACCGAGGGAACCAGGCAAAGCGGACACATTACGGCGCAAGAGCCGTTGGCACTTAGGCGAGCTCCAGAAGGAGAGGCTGATTTTTCGCCGTTTGTGGCCGACCGAGGGAACCAGGCAAAGCGGACACATTACGGCGCAAGAGCCGTTGGCACTTAGGCGAGCTCCAGAAGGAGAGGCTGGTTTTTCGCTATTTGTGGCCGACCGAGGGAACCAGGCAAAGCGGACACATTACGGCGCAAGAGCCGTTGGCACTTAGGCGAGCTCCAGAAGGAGAGGCTGATTTTTCGCCGTTTGTGGCCGACCGAGGGAACCAGGCAAAGCGGACACATTACGGCGCAAGAGCCGTTGGCACTTAGGCGAGCTCCAGAAGGAGAGGCTGGTTTTTCGCTATTTGTGGCCGACCGAGGGAACCAGGCAAAGCGGACACATTACGGCGCAAGAGCCGTTGGCACTTAGGCGAGCTCCAGAAGGAGAGGCTGATTTTTCGCCGTTTGTGGCCGACCGAGGGAACCAGGCAAAGCGGACACATTACGGCGCAAGAGCCGTTGGCACTTAGGCGAGCTCCAGAAGGAGAGGCTGGTTTTTCGCTATTTGTGGCCGACCGAGGGAACCAGGCAAAGCGGACACATTACGGCGCAAGAGCCGTTGGCACTTAGGCGAGCTCCAGAAGGAGAGGCTGATTTTTCGCCGTTTGTGGCCGACCGAGGGAACCAGGCAAAGCGGACACATTACGGCGCAAGAGCCGTTGGCACTTAGGCGAGCTCCAGAAGGAGAGGCTGGTTTTTCGCTATTTGTGGCCGACCGAGGGAACCAGGCAAAGCGGACACATTACGGCGCAAGAGCCGTTGGCACTTAGGCGAGCTCCAGAAGGAGAGGCTGATTTTTCGCCGTTTGTGGCCGACCGAGGGAACCAGGCAAAGCGG
The DNA here is from genome assembly GCF_033458585.1 of Syngnathus typhle. Classification (NCBI taxonomy): domain Eukaryota; kingdom Metazoa; phylum Chordata; class Actinopteri; order Syngnathiformes; family Syngnathidae; genus Syngnathus; species Syngnathus typhle. Next base: position 36,108 of record NW_026872155.1, read on the forward strand.
ACACATTACGGCGCAAGAGCCGTTGGCACTTAGGCGAGCTCCAGAAGGAGAGGCTGGTTTTTCGCTATTTGTGGCCGACCGAGGGAACCAGGCAAAGCGGACACATTACGGCGCAAGAGCCGTTGGCACTTAGGCGAGCTCCAGAAGGAGAGGCTGATTTTTCGCCGTTTGTGGCCGACCGAGGGAACCAGGCAAAGCGGACACATTACGGCGCAAGAGCCGTTGGCACTTAGGCGAGCTCCAGAAGGAGAGGCTGGTTTTTCGCTATTTGTGGCCGACCGAGGGAACCAGGCAAAGCGGACACATTACGGCGCAAGAGCCGTTGGCACTTAGGCGAGCTCCAGAAGGAGAGGCTGATTTTTCGCCGTTTGTGGCCGACCGAGGGAACCAGGCAAAGCGGACACATTACGGCGCAAGAGCCGTTGGCACTTAGGCGAGCTCCAGAAGGAGAGGCTGGTTTTTCGCTATTTGTGGCCGACCGAGGGAACCAGGCAAAGCGGACACATTACGGCGCAAGAGCCGTTGGCACTTAGGCGAGCTCCAGAAGGAGAGGCTGATTTTTCGCCGTTTGTGGCCGACCGAGGGAACCAGGCAAAGCGGACACATTACGGCGCAAGAGCCGTTGGCACTTAGGCGAGCTCCAGAAGGAGAGGCTGGTTTTTCGCTATTTGTGGCCGACCGAGGGAACCAGGCAAAGCGGACACATTACGGCGCAAGAGCCGTTGGCACTTAGGCGAGCTCCAGAAGGAGAGGCTGATTTTTCGCCGTTTGTGGCCGACCGAGGGAACCAGGCAAAGCGGACACATTACGGCGCAAGAGCCGTTGGCACTTAGGCGAGCTCCAGAAGGAGAGGCTGGTTTTTCGCTATTTGTGGCCGACCGAGGGAACCAGGCAAAGCGGACACATTACGGCGCAAGAGCCGTTGGCACTTAGGCGAGCTCCAGAAGGAGAGGCTGATTTTTCGCCGTTTGTGGCCGACCGAGGGAACCAGGCAAAGCGGACACATTACGGCGCAAGAGCCGTTGGCACTTAGGCGAGCTCCAGAAGGAGAGGCTGGTTTTTCGCTATTTGTGGCCGACCGAGGGAACCAGGCAAAGCGGACACATTACGGCGCAAGAGCCGTTGGCACTTAGGCGAGCTCCAGAAGGAGAGGCTGATTTTTCGCCGTTTGTGGCCGACCGAGGGAACCAGGCAAAGCGGACACATTACGGCGCAAGAGCCGTTGGCACTTAGGCGAGCTCCAGAAGGAGAGGCTGGTTTTTCGCTATTTGTGGCCGACCGAGGGAACCAGGCAAAGCGGACACATTACGGCGCAAGAGCCGTTGGCACTTAGGCGAGCTCCAGAAGGAGAGGCTGATTTTTCGCCGTTTGTGGCCGACCGAGGGAACCAGGCAAAGCGGACACATTACGGCGCAAGAGCCGTTGGCACTTAGGCGAGCTCCAGAAGGAGAGGCTGGTTTTTCGCTATTTGTGGCCGACCGAGGGAACCAGGCAAAGCGGACACATTACGGCGCAAGAGCCGTTGGCACTTAGGCGAGCTCCAGAAGGAGAGGCTGATTTTTCGCCGTTTGTGGCCGACCGAGGGAACCAGGCAAAGCGGACACATTACGGCGCAAGAGCCGTTGGCACTTAGGCGAGCTCCAGAAGGAGAGGCTGGTTTTTCGCTATTTGTGGCCGACCGAGGGAACCAGGCAAAGCGGACACATTACGGCGCAAGAGCCGTTGGCACTTAGGCGAGCTCCAGAAGGAGAGGCTGATTTTTCGCCGTTTGTGGCCGACCGAGGGAACCAGGCAAAGCGGACACATTACGGCGCAAGAGCCGTTGGCACTTAGGCGAGCTCCAGAAGGAGAGGCTGGTTTTTCGCTATTTGTGGCCGACCGAGGGAACCAGGCAAAGCGGACACATTACGGCGCAAGAGCCGTTGGCACTTAGGCGAGCTCCAGAAGGAGAGGCTGGTTTTTCGCCGTTTGTGGCCGACCGAGGGAACCAGGCAAAGCGGACACATTACGGCGCAAGAGCCGTTGGCACTTAGGCGAGCTCCAGAAGGAGAGGCTGATTTTTCGCCGTTCGTGGCCGACCGAGGGAACCAGGCAAAGCGGACACATTACGGCGCAAGAGCCGTTGGCACTTAGAAAATATTCGCCAAAGTTGGCACGAGCTCCAGAATGAGAGGCTGATTTTTCGCCGTTTGTGGCCGACCGAGGGAACCAGGCAAAGCGGACACATTACGGCGCAAGAGCCGTTGGCACTTAGGCGAGCTCCAGAAGGAGAGGCTGATTTTTTCGCTATTTGTGGCCGACCGAGGGAACCAGGCAAAGCGGACACATTACGGCGCAAGAGCCGTTGGCACTTAGAAAATATTCGCCAAAGTTGGCACGAGCTCCAGAATGAGAGGCTGATTTTTCGCCGTTTGTGGCCGACCGAGGGAACCAGACAAAGCGGACACATTACGGCGCAAGAGCCGTTGGCACTTAGGCGAGCTCCAGAAGGAGAGGCTGATTTTTTCGCTATTTGTGGCCGACCGAGGGAACCAGGCAAAGCGGACACATTACGGCGCAAGAGCCGTTGGCACTTAGAAAATATTCGCCAAAGTTGGCACGAGCTCCAGAATGAGAGGCTGATTTTTCGCCGTTTGTGGCCGACCGAGGGAACCAGGCAAAGCGGACACATTACGGCGCAAGAGCCGTTGGCACTTAGGCGAGCTCCAGAAGGAGAGGCTGATTTTTTCGCTATTTGTGGCCGACCGAGGGAACCAGGCAAAGCGGACACATTACGGCGCAAGAGCCGTTGGCACTTAGAAAATATTCGCCAAAGTTGGCACGAGCTCCAGAATGAGAGGCTGATTTTTCGCCGTTTGTGGCCGACCGAGGGAACCAGACAAAGCGGACACATTACGGCGCAAGAGCCGTTGGCACTTAGGCGAGCTCCAGAAGGAGAGGCTGATTTTTCGCTATTTGTGGCCGACCGAGGGAACCAGGCAAAGCGGACACTTTACGGCGCAAGAGCCGTTGGCACTTAGAAAATATTCGCCAAAGTTGGCACGAGCTCCAGAAGGAGAGGCTGATTTTTCGCCGTTTGTGGCCGACCGAGGGAACCAGACAAAGCGGACACATTACGGCGCAAGAGCCGTTGGCACTTAGGCGAGCTCCAGAAGGAGAGGCTGATTTTTCGCTATTTGTGGCCGACCGAGGGAACCAGGCAAAGCGGACACTTTACGGCGCAAGAGCCGTTGGCACTTAGAAAATATTCTGAAATTCTCACCGACCTCCGTGGTGGAGAGGCCGAATTTTCGACATTCGTGGCCGACCGGGGAACCGTCGCCACTCGGACAACTTGTGCGGCAGCCCTCGGTGATTTTAGGACCGCTTTTTCACCCTCGCTGTCCGACCGGAGAACCGTCGTAGCTCGGACAGTTCGTGTGCCAGCATCCGCTGGCACTTAGAAAATTTTAAAAAAGAAAAAAATAGTCTTCTGCATATACGTTCTGACTATATTTTGCGATTAGGGGGTAAAGGTAATGAGTACAGTGACTAGGGGGACCAACTCATCGTACTCTGGCGCACCAACACGCCAAGGTTGGTACTGCACTTAGGCTGATTTTTGCGCTATTCGCGGCCGACCGGGGAACCAGCGCGGAGCGGACACATTACGGCGAATGAGCCGTTGGCACTTAGAAAATTTTTGAGCTTTTTTCGAACTTCCGTGAGGCTGATTTTGCGCTATTCGCGGCCGACCGGGGAACCAGCGCGGAGCGGACACATTACGGCGAATGAGCCGTTGGCACTTAGAAAATTTTTGAGCTTTTTTCGAACTTCCGTGAGGCTGATTTTGCGCTATTCGCGGCCGACCGGGGAACCAGCGCGGAGCGGACACATTACGGCGAATGAGCCGTTGGCACTTAGAAAATTTTTGAGCTTTTTTCGGACTTCCGTGTGGAGCTTTGGGGCCGTTCCGCCTAACTTTTTATGCCCGATTAGGCTTCCAGGGAGGCGGCTAAGCATTATTGACCAATCATGGAGCTTTTTTGGGACTTCCGTGTGGAGCTTTGGGGCCGTTCCGCCTAGCTTTTTATGCCCGATTAGGCTTCCAGGGAGGCGGCTAAGCATTATTGACCAATCATGGAGCTTTTTTGGGACTTCCGTGTGGAGCTTTGGGGCCGTTCCGCCTAGCTTTTTATGCCCGATTAGGCTTCCAGGGAGGCGGCTAAGCATTATTGACCAATCATGGAGCTTTTTTGGGACTTCCGTGTGGAGCTTTGGGGCCGTTCCGCCTAGCTTTTTATGCCCGATTAGGCTTCCAGGGAGGCGGCTAAGCATTATTGACCAATCATGGAGCTTTTTTGGGACTTCCAGCCGGTGCTTTGGGGGCCTTCCCCCTCACTTTCTACGCCCGATTGGGCTTCCAGGGACGCGGCTAAGCATTTTTAACAGAAATGGAGCTTTTTGCGGAGCTCCAGCCGGTGCCACCGGCAGGCCGTGCACGCGGACGAGATGACCGAAAGAAGCTCCAGGAGAGCGGATGGACGCTTTTTAAGCACCGAGGCGGAGATCGCGGAGCTTTAATAGACTTCCAGCGGGCCCAAAGCGGCCAGGCAGACGGCGCAGCGCGACCTGGTACCTCGCACGGGACGCATCGCCCCCCCCGCGCACAGTTCCAGGGGGCCGGGATGACGTTTCAAAGCTGCCGCTGCAGCTGCGGCGGGGAGTGGCCTCCCTCCGGTCGGCACGACGAGTAAATGACACCGGCCGCTGACGCAAACCCACGCCGGACAGGAGAGCTCAAAAGCCGGGTAACATTTCAAGGAAGACCCCCCCTGCGCAGACCTCCACTAGGCCGGGATGACTGTTCAGCTGTGGCGGGGAGTGGCCTCCCTCCGGTCGGCACGACGAGTAAATGACACCGGCCGCTGACGCAAACCCACGCCGGACAGGAGAGCTCAAAAGCCGGGTAACATTTCAAGGAAGACCCCCCCTGCGCAGACCTCCACTAGGCCGGGATGACTGTTCAGCTGTGGCGGGGAGTGGCCTCCCTCCGGTCGGCACGACGAGTAAATGACACCGGCCGCTGACGCAAACCCACGCCGGACAGGAGAGCTCAAAAGCCGGGTAACATTTCAAGGAAGACCCCCCCTGCGCAGACCTCCACTAGGCCGGGATGACTGTTCAGCTGTGGCGGGGAGTGGCCTCCCTCCGGTGGACACGACGAGTAAATGACACCGGCCGCTGACGCAAACCCACGCCGGACAGGAGAGCTCAAAAGCCGGGTAACATTTCAAGGAAGACCCCCCCTGCGCAGACCTCCACTAGGCCGGGATGACTGTTCAGCTGTGGCGGGGAGTGGCCTCCCTCCGGTCGGCACGACGAGTAAATGACACCGGCCGCTGACGCAAACCCACGCCGGACAGGAGAGCTCAAAAGCCGGGTAACATTTCAAGGAAGACCCCCCCTGCGCAGACCTCCACTAGGCCGGGATGACTGTTCAGCTGTGGCGGGGAGTGGCCTCCCTCCGGTCGGCACGACGAGTAAATGACACCGGCCGCTGACGCAAACCCACGCCGGACAGGAGAGCTCAAAAGCCGGGTAACATTTCAAGGAAGACCCCCCCTGCGCAGACCTCCACTAGGCCGGGATGACTGTTCAGCTGTGGCGGGGAGTGGCCTCCCTCCGGTCGGCACGACGAGTAAATGACACCGGCCGCTGACGCAAACCCACGCCGGACAGGAGAGCTCAAAAGCCGGGTAACATTTCAAGGAAGACCCCCCCTGCGCAGACCTCCACTAGGCCGGGATGACTGTTCAGCTGTGGCGGGGAGTGGCCTCCCTCCGGTGGACACGACGAGTAAATGACACCGGCCGCTGACGCAAACCCACGCCGGACAGGAGAGCTCAAAAGCCGGGTAACATTTCAAGGAAGACCCCCCCTGCGCAGACCTCCACTAGGCCGGGATGACTGTTCAGCTGTGGCGGGGAGTGGCCTCCCTCCGGTCGGCACGACGAGTAAATGACACCGGCCGCTGACGCAAACCCACGCCGGACAGGAGAGCTCAAAAGCCGGGTAACATTTCAAGGAAGACCCCCCCTGCGCAGACCTCCACTAGGCCGGGATGACTGTTCAGCTGTGGCGGGGAGTGGCCTCCCTCCGGTCGGCACGACGAGTAAATGACACCGGCCGCTGACGCAAACCCACGCCGGACAGGAGAGCTCAAAAGCCGGGTAACATTTCAAGGAAGACCCCCCCTGCGCAGACCTCCACTAGGCCGGGATGACTGTTCAGCTGTGGCGGGGAGTGGCCTCCCTCCGGTCGGCACGACGAGTAAATGACACCGGCCGCTGACGCAAACCCACGCCGGACAGGAGAGCTCAAAAGCCGGGTAACATTTCAAGGAAGACCCCCCCTGCGCAGACCTCCACTAGGCCGGGATGACTGTTCAGCTGTGGCGGGGAGTGGCCTCCCTCCGGTCGGCACGACGAGTAAATGACACCGGCCGCTGACGCAAACCCACGCCGGACAGGAGAGCTCAAAAGCCGGGTAACATTTCAAGGAAGACCCCCCCTGCGCAGACCTCCACTAGGCCGGGATGACTGTTCAGCTGCGGCGGGGAGTGGCCTCCCTCCGGTCGGCACGACGAGTAAAGCTATTTAGGAAAATCTGAGATAAATATCACTTGCATAATAATTTGGAACACGGTCCCGTGTTCCAAATTATTATGCAAAATGTATTTAGACACCAGCAATCGCACTTAGATTTGTTTCTTTTTTCTTTCTTTTAGCTTCCATAATGTTACCGGGCGCTGACGCAAACCCACGCCCGGCAGGAGAGCTCAAAAGCCGGGTAACATTTCAAGGAAGACCCCCCCTGCGCAGACCTCCACTAGGCCGGGATGACTGTTCAGCTGCGGCGGGGAGTGGCCTCCCTCCGGTCGGCACGACGAGTAAAGCTATTTAGGAAAATCTGAGATAAATATCACTTGCATAATAATTTGGAACACGGTCCCGTGTTCCAAATTATTATGCAAAATGTATTTAGACACCAGCAATCGCACTTAGATTTGTTTCTTTTTTCTTTCTTTTAGCTTCCATAATGTTACCGGGCGCTGACGCAAACCCACGCCCGGCAGGAGAGCTCAAAAGCCGGGTAACATTTCAAGGAAGACCCCCCCTGCGCAGACCTCCACTAGGCCGGGATGACTGTTCAGCTGCGGCGGGGAGTGGCCTCCCTCCGGTCGGCACGACGAGTAAATGACACCGGCCGCTGACGCAAACCCACGCCGGACAGGAGAGCTCAAAAGCCGGGTAACATTTCAAGGAAGACCCCCCCTGCGCAGACCTCCACTAGGCCGGGATGACTTTTCAAAGCTGCCTCTGCAGCTGCGGCGGGGAGTTGCCTCCCTCCGGTGGACACGACGAGTAAATACACCAGCACTTGCTCTTAGATTTGTTTCTTTTTTCTTTCTTTTAGCTTCCATAATGTTACCGGGCGCTGACGCAAACCCACGCCCGGCAGGAGAGCTCGGAAGCCGGGTAACATTTCAAGGAAGACCCCCCCTGCGCAGACCTCCACTAGGCCGGGATGACTGTTCAGCTGCGGCGGGGAGTGGCCTCCCTCCGGTCGGCACGACGAGTAAAGCTATTTAGGAAAATCTGAGATAAATATCACTTGCATAATAATTTGGAACACGGTCCCGTGTTCCAAATTATTATGCAAAATGTATTTAGACACCAGCAATCGCACTTAGATTTGTTTCTTTTTTCTTTCTTTTAGCTTCCATAATGTTACCGGGCGCTGACGCAAACCCACGCCGGACAGGAGAGCTCAAAAGCCGGGTAACATTTCAAGGAAGACCCCCCCTGCGCAGACCTCCACTAGGCCGGGATGACTGTTCAGCTGTGGCGGGGAGTGGCCTCCCTCCGGTCGGCACGACGAGTAAATGACACCGGCCGCTGACGCAAACCCACGCCGGACAGGAGAGCTCAAAAGCCGGGTAACATTTCAAGGAAGACCCCCCCTGCGCAGACCTCCACTAGGCCGGGATGACTTTTCAAAGCTGCCTCTGCAGCTGCGGCGGGGAGTTGCCTCCCTCCGGTGGACACGACGAGTAAATACACCAGCACTTGCTCTTAGATTTGTTTCTTTTTTCTTTCTTTTAGCTTCCATAATGTTACCGGGCGCTGACGCAAACCCACGCCCGGCAGGAGAGCTCAAAAGCCGGGTAACATTTCAAGGAAGACCCCCCCTGCGCAGACCTCCACTAGGCCGGGATGACTGTTCAGCTGCGGCGGGGAGTGGCCTCCCTCCGGTCGGCACGACGAGTAAAGCTATTTAGGAAAATCTGAGATAAATATCACTTGCATAATAATTTGGAACACGGTCCCGTGTTCCAAATTATTATGCAAAATGTATTTAGACACCAGCAATCGCACTTAGATTTGTTTCTTTTTTCTTTCTTTTAGCTTCCATAATGTTACCGGGCGCTGACGCAAACCCACGCCCGGCAGGAGAGCTCAAAAGCCGGGTAACATTTCAAGGAAGACCCCCCCTGCGCAGACCTCCACTAGGCCGGGATGACTGTTCAGCTGCGGCGGGGAGTGGCCTCCCTCCGGTCGGCACGACGAGTAAATGACACCGGCCGCTGACGCAAACCCACGCCGGACAGGAGAGCTCAAAAGCCGGGTAACATTTCAAGGAAGACCCCCCCTGCGCAGACCTCCACTAGGCCGGGATGACTTTTCAAAGCTGCCTCTGCAGCTGCGGCGGGGAGTTGCCTCCCTCCGGTGGACACGACGAGTAAATACACCAGCACTTGCTCTTAGATTTGTTTCTTTTTTCTTTCTTTTAGCTTCCATAATGTTACCGGGCGCTGACGCAAACCCACGCCCGGCAGGAGAGCTCAAAAGCCGGGTAACATTTCAAGGAAGACCCCCCCTGCGCAGACCTCCACTAGGCCGGGATGACTGTTCAGCTGCGGCGGGGAGTGGCCTCCCTCCGGTCGGCACGACGAGTAAAGCTATTTAGGAAAATCTGAGATAAATATCACTTGCATAATAATTTGGAACACGGTCCCGTGTTCCAAATTATTATGCAAAATGTATTTAGACACCAGCAATCGCACTTAGATTTGTTTCTTTTTTCTTTCTTTTAGCTTCCATAATGTTACCGGGCGCTGACGCAAACCCACGCCCGGCAGGAGAGCTCAAAAGCCGGGTAACATTTCAAGGAAGCTATTTAGGAAAATCTGAGATAAATATCCTTTGCATAATAATTTGGAACACGGTCCCGTGTTCCAAATTATTATGCAAAATGTATTTAAGTGTCATAAAGATTACATTTTTTGTTTTTCAAGTACTGAAATCACCCTCAGTCATGGTACAGTCCATGGTAGTCTGCCAGGTGAGCGCAATTGTAGTAATTAACAAGTCTATTTAAGTTCCGCGTTTTTAAGCGTTCGGCCATTTCGTTCAACCATGGGGAGGAAAAAGGATCTCTCTGCTGTCGAGAAGCGTGAAATCGTTCGATGCCTTGGACAAGGTATGCAGACATTCGATATTGCACGAAAGCTTAAGCGCGACCATCGAACTTTGAAGAAATTCGTCGCTGATTCGGAGCAAACGCGCGTTCGTGCAGACAAAGGCACGACAAGGAAGGTTTCTGCAAGACAAACAAATCGAATCAAGAGGGCGGCTGCAAGCATGCCACTAAAGACGAGCAAACAAATATTCGACGCTGCTGGTGCCAGTGAAGTCCCACGAACGACGAGGTGCAGGATCCTCCAGAGGCTTGCAGTTGTGCGGAAACCCTCCATTCGGCCACCCCTGAACAACGCGAACAAGCAGAAACGGCTGCAGTGGGCCCAGACTTACATGAAGACAAATTTTCAGACAGTCCTGTTCACCGACGAGTGCCGTGCCACCTTGGATGGGCCAGGTAGGGTTTTTTAAGTTTTTCCTTGCACTTTTGAGAGCTCAGGGGATGCTTTGAGAATAATTGTCAATTTCTGTCTATGTGAAGCCCTTTGAGACTGCTTGTGATTTAGGGCTATACAAATAAACTTGATTTGACTTGACTTTACAGATGGATGGAGTCGTGGATGGTTGGTGGACGGCCACGATAGCCCAACAAGGCTGCGGCGTCAGCAGGGAGGTGGCGGAGTGATGTTTTGGGCCGGAATCATGGGGAGAGAGCTGCTTGGCCCCTTTAGGGTCCCTGAAGGCGTCAAAATTACGTCTGTTAACTACGTGGAATTTCTGACTCAACACTTCTGTCCATGGTACAACAGGAAGAACCGTGCTTTCCGTCAAAAGATCATCTTCATGCATGACAATGCACCGTCTCATGCTGCAAGAAATACGTCAACGTCTTTGGCATCTATGGGAATAAAGGGAGAGAAACTGATGGTGTGGCCCCCATGCTCCCCTGACCTCAATCCTATTGAAAACTTGTGGAGCATCGTCAAGCAGAAAATCTACGAAGGTGGGAGGCAGTTCAATTCCAAAGAGCAGCTCTGGCAGGCTATTCTTAGATCCTGCCAAGAAATTCAACCAGAAACTGTACAAAAACTCACAAGTTCAGTGGATGGAAGAATCGTGAAGCTGCTGTTGAACAAAGGGTCCTATGTTAAAATGTAACTTTGTTTTTTATTGAAATAAAGGGTCCTATGTTAAAATGTAACTTGTTTGTCTTTTCTTTGAAATAGCTTTTGATTTCAGTAAATATGACCTCCTAATGCTGTAAATTCTTAAGATGGGCATTTCAGTTCATAAAAACCTATAAAATGTTATAAAACTCTGTTGTGCGTAATAATGTGGAACAGTGCATTTTAAGTTTTTTATTTTTTAAAAATTCTGTGATCATTCGGAGGTTTGTTCAATAAAATTAGAATTCATCAAAATAATGGTTGATGACTTGAAAATTATGCTGACTCATTTTGCATCGACTATTTAGGAAAATCTGAGATAAATGTCACTTGCATAATAATTTGGAACACGGTGTAAGTGCGATTGCTGGTGTATTTACTCGTCGTGTCCACCGGAGGACGGCAAATCCCCGCCGCAGCTGCAGCGGCAGCGCTTAAATGTCTTCCCGGCCGCCTGGAACTCTGCACGGGGCGTGTTTCGTCCCGCGCAGCGGTACCAGATCGCGCTGCGCCGTCAGCCGAGCCGCGCGCGGTCCGCTGGAAGTCTACACTGTGTTCCAAATTATTATGCAAATTGTATTTATGTGTCATAAAGATTACATTTTTTGTTTTTCAATTAAACTCATGGATGGTATTACGTGTCAGGGCTCTTTGGATCACTGAGATCAATCTCAGACACCGGGGATCATTACCGGCCAGTTGAGCCCAAATTAAGGAAAAACTACTTAAGAATGGTGTTCCACATTATTAAGCAGATAATTTGAAGTTCGCTTTGAGCAGTGGCGGACGCCAACCCACGACCGGTGGGAGAGCTCGGAGGGCGGATGGGCTTTCAAGGAAGCCCCCCAGGCCGGTCCCACTCGCACTTAGAATTTTTTTTTTTTTTGGCTTCCATAATGTACCGGGCGCGGACGCGAAACCCACGCCGGGCAGGAGAGCTCGAAAGGCGGCTAAGCATTCAAGGAAGCACCGTCTGGAGCTTCAGAGCCGTTCCGCCTGACTTTTAACGTAGAGTACCGGGCGCAAACCACTAACTCAAGCCCGGCATGGCAGCTCGAAAGGCGGCTAAGCATTCAAGGAAGCACCGTCTGGAGCTTCAGAGCCGTTCCGCCTGACTTTTAACGTAGAGTACCGGGCGCAAACCACTAACTCAAGCCCGGCATGGCAGCTCGAAAGGCGGCTAAGCATTCAAGGAAGCACCGTCTGGAGCTTCAGAGCCGTTCCGCCTGACTTTTAACGTAGAGTACCGGGCGCAAACCACTAACTCAAGCCCGGCATGGCAGCTCGAAAGGCGGCTAAGCATTCAAGGAAGCACCGTCTGGAGCTTCAGAGCCGTTCCGCCTGACTTTTAACGTAGAGTACCGGGCGCAAACCACTAACTCAAGCCCGGCATGGCAGCTCGAAAGGCGGCTAAGCATTCAAGGAAGCACCGTCTGGAGCTTCAGAGCCGTTCCGCCTGACTTTTAACGTAGAGTACCGGGCGCAAACCACTAACTCAAGCCCGGCATGGCAGCTCGAAAGGCGGCTAAGCATTCAAGGAAGCACCGTCTGGAGCTTCAGAGCCGTTCCGCCTGACTTTTAACGTAGAGTACCGGGCGCAAACCACTAACTCAAGCCCGGCATGGCAGCTCGAAAGGCGGCTAAGCATTCAAGGAAGCACCGTCTGGAGCTTCAGAGCCGTTCCGCCTGACTTTTAACGTAGAGTACCGGGCGCAAACCACTAACTCAAGCCCGGCATGGCAGCTCGAAAGGCGGCTAAGCATTCAAGGAAGCACCGTCTGGAGCTTCAGAGCCGTTCCGCCTGACTTTTAACGTAGAGTACCGGGCGCAAACCACTAACTCAAGCCCGGCATGGCAGCTCGAAAGGCGGCTAAGCATTCAAGGAAGCACCGTCTGGAGCTTCAGAGCCGTTCCGCCTGACTTTTAACGTAGAGTACCGGGCGCAAACCACTAACTCAAGCCCGGCATGGCAGCTCGAAAGGCGGCTAAGCATTCAAGGAAGCACCGTCTGGAGCTTCAGAGCCGTTCCGCCTGACTTTTAACGTAGAGTACCGGGCGCAAACCACTAACTCAAGCCCGGCATGGCAGCTCGAAAGGCGGCTAAGCATTCAAGGAAGCACCGTCTGGAGCTTCAGAGCCGTTCCGCCTGACTTTTAACGTAGAGTACCGGGCGCAAACCACTAACTCAAGCCCGGCATGGCAGCTCGAAAGGCGGCTAAGCATTCAAGGAAGCACCGTCTGGAGCTTCAGAGCCGTTCCGCCTGACTTTTAACGTAGAGTACCGGGCGCAAACCACTAACTCAAGCCCGGCATGGCAGCTCGAAAGGCGGCTAAGCATTCAAGGAAGCACCGTCTGGAGCTTCAGAGCCGTTCCGCCTGACTTTTAACGTAGAGTACCGGGCGCAAACCACTAACTCAAGCCCGGCATGGCAGCTCGAAAGGCGGCTAAGCATTCAAGGAAGCACCGTCTGGAGCTTCAGAGCCGTTCCGCCTGACTTTTAACGTAGAGTACCGGGCGCAAACCACTAACTCAAGCCCGGCATGGCAGCTCGAAAGGCGGCTAAGCATTCAAGGAAGCACCGTCTGGAGCTTCAGAGCCGTTCCGCCTGACTTTTAACGTAGAGTACCGGGCGCAAACCACTAACTCAAGCCCGGCATGGCAGCTCGAAAGGCGGCTAAGCATTCAAGGAAGCACCGTCTGGAGCTTCAGAGCCGTTCCGCCTGACTTTTAACGTAGAGTACCGGGCGCAAACCACTAACTCAAGCCCGGCATGGCAGCTCGAAAGGCGGCTAAGCATTCAAGGAAGCACCGTCTGGAGCTTCAGAGCCGTTCCGCCTGACTTTTAACGTAGAGTACCGGGCGCAAACCACTAACTCAAGCCCGGCATGGCAGCTCGAAAGGCGGCTAAGCATTCAAGGAAGCACCGTCTGGAGCTTCAGAGCCGTTCCGCCTGACTTTTAACGTAGAGTACCGGGCGCAAACCACTAACTCAAGCCCGGCATGGCAGCTCGAAAGGCGGCTAAGCATTCAAGGAAGCACCGTCTGGAGCTTCAGAGCCGTTCCGCCTGACTTTTAACGTAGAGTACCGGGCGCAAACCACTAACTCAAGCCCGGCATGGCAGCTCGAAAGGCGGCTAAGCATTCAAGGAAGCACCGTCTGGAGCTTCAGAGCCGTTCCGCCTGACTTTTAACGTAGAGTACCGGGCGCAAACCACTAACTCAAGCCCGGCATGGCAGCTCGAAAGGCGGCTAAGCATTCAAGGAAGCACCGTCTGGAGCTTCAGAGCCGTTCCGCCTGACTTTTAACGTAGAGTACCGGGCGCAAACCACTAACTCAAGCCCGGCATGGCAGCTCGAAAGGCGGCTAAGCATTCAAGGAAGCACCGTCTGGAGCTTCAGAGCCGTTCCGCCTGACTTTTAACGTAGAGTACCGGGCGCAAACCACTAACTCAAGCCCGGCATGGCAGCTCGAAAGGCGGCTAAGCATTCAAGGAAGCACCGTCTGGAGCTTCAGAGCCGTTCCGCCTGACTTTTAACGTAGAGTACCGGGCGCAAACCACTAACTCAAGCCCGGCATGGCAGCTCGAAAGGCGGCTAAGCATTCAAGGAAGCACCGTCTGGAGCTTCAGAGCCGTTCCGCCTGACTTTTAACGTAGAGTACCGGGCGCAAACCACTAACTCAAGCCCGGCATGGCAGCTCGAAAGGCGGCTAAGCATTCAAGGAAGCACCGTCTGGAGCTTCAGAGCCGTTCCGCCTGACTTTTAACGTAGAGTACCGGGCGCAAACCACTAACTCAAGCCCGGCATGGCAGCTCGAAAGGCGGCTAAGCATTCAAGGAAGCACCGTCTGGAGCTTCAGAGCCGTTCCGCCTGACTTTTAACGTAGAGTACCGGGCGCAAACCACTAACTCAAGCCCGGCATGGCAGCTCGAAAGGCGGCTAAGCATTCAAGGAAGCACCGTCTGGAGCTTCAGAGCCGTTCCGCCTGACTTTTAACGTAGAGTACCGGGCGCAAACCACTAACTCAAGCCCGGCATGGCAGCTCGAAAGGCGGCTAAGCATTCAAGGAAGCACCGTCTGGAGCTTCAGAGCCGTTCCGCCTGACTTTTAACGTAGAGTACCGGGCGCAAACCACTAACTCAAGCCCGGCATGGCAGCTCGAAAGGCGGCTAAGCATTCAAGGAAGCACCGTCTGGAGCTTCAGAGCCGTTCCGCCTGACTTTTAACGTAGAGTACCGGGCGCAAACCACTAACTCAAGCCCGGCATGGCAGCTCGAAAGGCGGCTAAGCATTCAAGGAAGCACCGTCTGGAGCTTCAGAGCCGTTCCGCCTGACTTTTAACGTAGAGTACCGGGCGCAAACCACTAACTCAAGCCCGGCATGGCAGCTCGAAAGGCGGCTAAGCATTCAAGGAAGCACCGTCTGGAGCTTCAGAGCCGTTCCGCCTGACTTTTAACGTAGAGTACCGGGCGCAAACCACTAACTCAAGCCCGGCATGGCAGCTCGAAAGGCGGCTAAGCATTCAAGGAAGCACCGTCTGGAGCTTCAGAGCCGTTCCGCCTGACTTTTAACGTAGAGTACCGGGCGCAAACCACTAACTCAAGCCCGGCATGGCAGCTCGAAAGGCGGCTAAGCATTCAAGGAAGCACCGTCTGGAGCTTCAGAGCCGTTCCGCCTGACTTTTAACGTAGAGTACCGGGCGCAAACCACTAACTCAAGCCCGGCATGGCAGCTCGAAAGGCGGCTAAGCATTCAAGGAAGCACCGTCTGGAGCTTCAGAGCCGTTCCGCCTGACTTTTAACGTAGAGTACCGGGCGCAAACCACTAACTCAAGCCCGGCATGGCAGCTCGAAAGGCGGCTAAGCATTCAAGGAAGCACCGTCTGGAGCTTCAGAGCCGTTCCGCCTGACTTTTAACGTAGAGTACCGGGCGCAAACCACTAACTCAAGCCCGGCATGGCAGCTCGAAAGGCGGCTAAGCATTCAAGGAAGCACCGTCTGGAGCTTCAGAGCCGTTCCGCCTGACTTTTAACGTAGAGTACCGGGCGCAAACCACTAACTCAAGCCCGGCATGGCAGCTCGAAAGGCGGCTAAGCATTCAAGGAAGCACCGTCTGGAGCTTCAGAGCCGTTCCGCCTGACTTTTAACGTAGAGTACCGGGCGCAAACCACTAACTCAAGCCCGGCATGGCAGCTCGAAAGGCGGCTAAGCATTCAAGGAAGCACCGTCTGGAGCTTCAGAGCCGTTCCGCCTGACTTTTAACGTAGAGTACCGGGCGCAAACCACTAACTCAAGCCCGGCATGGCAGCTCGAAAGGCGGCTAAGCATTCAAGGAAGCACCGTCTGGAGCTTCAGAGCCGTTCCGCCTGACTTTTAACGTAGAGTACCGGGCGCAAACCACTAACTCAAGCCCGGCATGGCAGCTCGAAAGGCGGCTAAGCATTCAAGGAAGCACCGTCTGGAGCTTCAGAGCCGTTCCGCCTGACTTTTAACGTAGAGTACCGGGCGCAAACCACTAACTCAAGCCCGGCATGGCAGCTCGAAAGGCGGCTAAGCATTCAAGGAAGCACCGTCTGGAGCTTCAGAGCCGTTCCGCCTGACTTTTAACGTAGAGTACCGGGCGCAAACCACTAACTCAAGCCCGGCATGGCAGCTCGAAAGGCGGCTAAGCATTCAAGGAAGCACCGTCTGGAGCTTCAGAGCCGTTCCGCCTGACTTTTAACGTAGAGTACCGGGCGCAAACCACTAACTCAAGCCCGGCATGGCAGCTCGAAAGGCGGCTAAGCATTCAAGGAAGCACCGTCTGGAGCTTCAGAGCCGTTCCGCCTGACTTTTAACGTAGAGTACCGGGCGCAAACCACTAACTCAAGCCCGGCATGGCAGCTCGAAAGGCGGCTAAGCATTCAAGGAAGCACCGTCTGGAGCTTCAGAGCCGTTCCGCCTGACTTTTAACGTAGAGTACCGGGCGCAAACCACTAACTCAAGCCCGGCATGGCAGCTCGAAAGGCGGCTAAGCATTCAAGGAAGCACCGTCTGGAGCTTCAGAGCCGTTCCGCCTGACTTTTAACGTAGAGTACCGGGCGCAAACCACTAACTCAAGCCCGGCATGGCAGCTCGAAAGGCGGCTAAGCATTCAAGGAAGCACCGTCTGGAGCTTCAGAGCCGTTCCGCCTGACTTTTAACGTAGAGTACCGGGCGCAAACCACTAACTCAAGCCCGGCATGGCAGCTCGAAAGGCGGCTAAGCATTCAAGGAAGCACCGTCTGGAGCTTCAGAGCCGTTCCGCCTGACTTTTAACGTAGAGTACCGGGCGCAAACCACTAACTCAAGCCCGGCATGGCAGCTCGAAAGGCGGCTAAGCATTCAAGGAAGCACCGTCTGGAGCTTCAGAGCCGTTCCGCCTGACTTTTAACGTAGAGTACCGGGCGCAAACCACTAACTCAAGCCCGGCATGGCAGCTCGAAAGGCGGCTAAGCATTCAAGGAAGCACCGTCTGGAGCTTCAGAGCCGTTCCGCCTGACTTTTAACGTAGAGTACCGGGCGCAAACCACTAACTCAAGCCCGGCATGGCAGCTCGAAAGGCGGCTAAGCATTCAAGGAAGCGACGCCGGCCGGTCCGCGGGCCAAATAGGGTCCAGTAAAGTACCGGGCGCAAACCACTAACTCAAGCCCGGCATGGCAGCTCGAAAGGCGGCTAAGCATTCAAGGAAGCGACGCCGGCCGGTCCGCGGGCCAAATAGGGTCCAGTAAAGTACCGGGCGCGGCCACTAACGCCTTGTGGCGGTCGCCTTGTGGCGGTCGGGGGGTGGCGGTCGGGGCTGGCGCTTGGGGCCGGTGGCGGTCGCCTTGTGGCGGTCGCCTTGTGGCGGTCGGGGGGTGGCGGTCGGGGCTGGCGCTTGGGGCCAGTGGCGGTCGCCTTGTGGCGGTCGCCTTGTGGCGGTCGCCTTGTGGCGGTCGCCTTGTGGCGGTCGCCTTGTGGCGGTCGGGGGGTGGCGGTCGGGGCTGGCGCTTGGGGCCAGTGGCGGTCGCCTTGTGGCGGTCGCCTTGTGGCGGTCGCCTTGTGGCGGTCGCCTTGTGGCGGTCGCCTTGTGGCGGTCGGGGGGTGGCGGTCGGGGCTGGCGCTTGGGGCCGGTGGCGGTCGCCTTGTGGCGGTCGCCTTGTGGCGGTCGGGGGGTGGCGGTCGGGGCTGGCGCTTGGGGCCGGTGGCGGTCGCCTTGTGGCGGTCGCCTTGTGGCGGTCGCCTTGTGGCGGTCGGGGGGTGGCGGTCGGGGCTGGCGCTTGGGGCCAGTGGCGGTCGCCTTGTGGCGGTCGCCTTGTGGCGGTCGCCTTGTGGCGGTCGCCTTGTGGCGGTCGCCTTGTGGCGGTCGGGGGGTGGCGGTCGGGGCTGGCGCTTGGGGCCAGTGGCGGTCGCCTTGTGGCGGTCGCCTTGTGGCGGTCGCCTTGTGGCGGTCGCCTTGTGGCGGTCGCCTTGTGGCGGTCGGGGGGTGGCGGTCGGGGGGTGGCGGTCGGGGCTGGCGCTTGGGGCCGGTGGCGGTCGCCTTGTGGCGGTCGCCTTGTGGCGGTCGGGGGGTGGCGGTCGGGGCTGGCGCTTGGGGCCGGTGGCGGTCGCCTTGTGGCGGTCGCCTTGTGGCGGTCGCCTTGTGGCGGTCGGGGGGTGGCGGTCGGGGCTGGCGCTTGGGGCCAGTGGCGGTCGCCTTGTGGCGGTCGCCTTGTGGCGGTCGCCTTGTGGCGGTCGCCTTGTGGCGGTCGCCTTGTGGCGGTCGGGGGGTGGCGGTCGGGGCTGGCGCTTGGGGCCAGTGGCGGTCGCCTTGTGGCGGTCGCCTTGTGGCGGTCGCCTTGTGGCGGTCGCCTTGTGGCGGTCGCCTTGTGGCGGTCGGGGGGTGGCGGTCGGGGCTGGCGCTTGGGGCCGGTGGCGGTCGCCTTGTGGCGGTCGCCTTGTGGCGGTCGCCTTGTGGCGGTCGCCTTGTGGCGGTCGGGGGGTGGCGGTCGGGGCTGGCGCTTGGGGCCGGTGGCGGTCGCCTTGTGGCGGTCGCCTTGTGGCGGTCGCCTTGTGGCGGTCGGGGGGTGGCGGTCGGGGCTGGCGCTTGGGGCTGGCGTCCGCCAATAGTGGTTTAATTTCGGGAGGAAGATTGATTTTCGTCCCAAGCCCGCCGCTGGAGAAAATTTTAGGTACCAGGAGTGGATTTTTTTTGTCCACTCAGGAGGGGGACGTTGGCTGGTTTGGTGTCCGGGGGAAAGTGCTCTTTTCTCGGCCAGGAGAAAG
>NW_026872156.1:0-68334 GCF_033458585.1 Syngnathus typhle
CGATTTAAGCAATAAAATTAAAAATGCTTATAAAACATAAACCAAACGTTGGAGGTGGTCATTTCTTCATGCGCAGTGAATAACTCGGCACTCTAAAGCACCCGAGAACGTTTTTTCGATGCCAACCTAACCAGAGTGACGGGAGCGGCACAATTCAGAAAAAGTGCTCAGCTCGCCGAGAAAATGCGATTTAAGCAATAAAATTAAAAATGCTTATAAAACATAAACCAAACGTTGGAGGTGGTCATTTCTCAATGCGCAGTAATAAACTCGGCACTCTAAAGCACCCGAGAGCGTTTTTTTCGATGCCAACCTAACCAGAGTGACGGGAGCGGCACAATTCAGAAAAAGTGCTCAGCTCGCCGAGAAAATGCGATTTAAGCAATAAAATTAAAAATGCTTATAAAACATAAACCAAACGTTGGAGGTGGTCATTTCTTAATGCGCAGTAATAAACTCGGCACTCTAAAGCACCCGAGAGCGTTTTTTTCGATGCCAACCTAACCAGAGTGACGGGAGCGGCACAATTCAGAAAAAGCGCTCAGCTCGCCGAGAAAATGCGATTTAAGCAATAAAATTAAAAATGCTTATAAAACATAAACCAAACGTTGGAGGTGGTCATTTCCTAATGCGCAGTAATAAACTCGGCACTCTAAAGCACCCGAGAGCGTTTTTTTCGATGCCAACCTAACCAGAGTGACGGGAGCGGCACAATTCAGAAAAAGTGCTCAGCTCGCCGAGAAAATGCGATTTAAGCAATACAATTAAAAATGCTTATTAAACATAAACCAAACGTTGGAGGTGGTCATTTCTTCATGCGCAGTGAATAACTCGGCACTCTAAAGCACCCGAGAGCGTTTTTTTCGATGCCAACCTAACCAGAGTGACGGGAGCGGCACAATTCAGAAAAAGTGCTCAGCTCGCCGAGAAAATGCGATTTAAGCAATAAAATTAAAAATGCTTATAAAACATAAACCAAACGTTGGAGGTGGTCATTTCTTAATGCGCAGTAATAAACTCGGCACTCTAAAGCACCCGAGAGCGTTTTTTTCGATGCCAACCTAACCAGAGTGACGGGAGCGGCACAATTCAGAAAAAGTGCTCAGCTCGCCGAGAAAATGCGATTTAAGCAATAAAATTAAAAATGCTTATTAAACATAAACCAAACGTTGGAGGTGGTCATTTCTTCATGCGCAGTGAATAACTCGGCACTCTAAAGCACCCGAGAGCGTTTTTTTCGATGCCAACCTAACCAGAGTGACGGGAGCGGCACAATTCAGAAAAAGCGCTCAGCTCGCCGAGAAAATGCGATTTAAGCAATAAAATTAAAAATGCTTATTAAACATAAACCAAACATTGGAGGTGGTCATTTCTTCATGCGCAGTGAATAACTCGGCACTCTAAAGCACCCGAGAGCGTTTTTTTCGATGCCAACCTAACCAGAGTGACGGGAGCGGCACAATTCAGAAAAAGCGCTCAGCTCGCCGAGAAAATGCGATTTAAGCAATAAAATTAAAAATGCTTATAAAACATAAACCGAACGTTGGAGGTGGTCATTTCTTCATGCGCAGTGATAAACTCGGCACTCTAAAGCACCCGAGAGCGTTTTTTTCGATGCCAACCTAACCAGAGTGACGGGAGCGGCACAATTCAGAAAAAGTGCTCAGCTCGCCGAGAAAATGCGATTTAAGCAATAAAATTAAAAATGCTTATAAAACATAAACCAAACGTTGGAGGTGGTCATTTCTTCATGCGCAGTGAATAACTCGGCACTCTAAAGCACCCGAGAACGTTTTTTCGATGCCAACCTAACCAGAGTGACGGGAGCGGCACAATTCAGAAAAAGTGCTCAGCTCGCCGAGAAAATGCGATTTAAGCAATAAAATTAAAAATGCTTATAAAACATAAACCAAACGTTGGAGGTGGTCATTTCTCAATGCGCAGTAATAAACTCGGCACTCTAAAGCACCCGAGAGCGTTTTTTTCGATGCCAACCTAACCAGAGTGACGGGAGCGGCACAATTCAGAAAAAGTGCTCAGCTCGCCGAGAAAATGCGATTTAAGCAATAAAATTAAAAATGCTTATAAAACATAAACCAAACGTTGGAGGTGGTCATTTCTTAATGCGCAGTAATAAACTCGGCACTCTAAAGCACCCGAGAGCGTTTTTTTCGATGCCAACCTAACCAGAGTGACGGGAGCGGCACAATTCAGAAAAAGCGCTCAGCTCGCCGAGAAAATGCGATTTAAGCAATAAAATTAAAAATGCTTATAAAACATAAACCAAACGTTGGAGGTGGTCATTTCCTAATGCGCAGTAATAAACTCGGCACTCTAAAGCACCCGAGAGCGTTTTTTTCGATGCCAACCTAACCAGAGTGACGGGAGCGGCACAATTCAGAAAAAGTGCTCAGCTCGCCGAGAAAATGCGATTTAAGCAATACAATTAAAAATGCTTATTAAACATAAACCAAACGTTGGAGGTGGTCATTTCTTCATGCGCAGTGAATAACTCGGCACTCTAAAGCACCCGAGAGCGTTTTTTTCGATGCCAACCTAACCAGAGTGACGGGAGCGGCACAATTCAGAAAAAGTGCTCAGCTCGCCGAGAAAATGCGATTTAAGCAATAAAATTAGAAATGCTTATAAAACATAAACCAAACGTTGGAAGTGGTCATTTCTTCATGCGCAGTGATAAACTCGGCACTCTAAAGCACCCGAGAGCGTTTTTTTCGATGCCAACCTAACCAGAGTTACGGGAGCGGCACAATTCAGAAAAAGCGCTCAGCTCGCCGAGAAAATGCGATTTAAGCAATAAAATTAAAAATGCTTATAAAACATAAACCAAACGTTGGAGGTGGTCATTTCTTCATGCGCAGTGATAAACTCGGCACTCTAAAGCACCCGAGAGCGTTTTTTTCGATGCCAACCTAACCAGAGTGACGGGAGCGGCACAATTCAGAAAAAGCGCTCAGCTCGCCGAGAAAATGCGATTTAAGCAATAAAATTAAAAATGCTTATAAAACATAAACCAAACGTTGGAGGTGGTCATTTCTTCATGCGCAGTGATAAACTCGGCACTCTAAAGCACCCGAGAGCGTTTTTTTCGATGCCAACCTAACCAGAGTGACGGGAGCGGCACAATTCAGAAAAAGTGCTCAGCTCGCCGAGAAAATGCGATTTAAGCAATAAAATTAAAAATGCTTATAAAACATAAACCAAACGTTGGAGGTGGTCATTTCTTGATGCGCAGTGAATAACTCGGCACTCTAAAGCACCCGAGAGCGTTTTTTTCGATGCCAACCTAACCAGAGTGACGGGAGCGGCACAATTCAGAAAAAGTGCTCAGCTCGCCGAGAAAATGCGATTTAAGCAATAAAATTAAAAATGCTTATAAAACATAAACCAAACGTTGGAGGTGGTCATTTCTTAATGCGCAGTAATAAACTCGGCACTCTAAAGCACCCGTGAGCGTTTTTTTCGATGCCAACCTAACCAGAGTGACGGGAGCGGCACAATTCAGAAAAAGTGCTCAGCTCGCCGAGAAAATGCGATTTAAGCAATAAAATTAAAAATGCTTATAAAACATAAACCAAACGTTGGAGGTGGTCATTTCTTCATGCGCAGTGATAAAGTCGGCACTCTAAAGCACCCGAGAGCGTTTTTTTCGATGCCAACCTAACCAGAGTGACGGGAGCGTCACAATTCAGAAACAAGCGCTCAGCTCGCCGAGAAAATGCGATTTAAGCAATAAAATTAAAAATGCTTATAAAACATAAACCAAACGTTGGAGGTGGTCATTTCTTCATGCGCAGTGATAAACTCGGCACTCTAAAGCACCCGAGAGCGTTTTTTTCGATGCCAACCTAACCAGAGTGACGGGAGCGGCACAATTCAGAAAAAGTGCTCAGCTTGCCGAGAAAATGCGATTTAAGCAATAAAATTAAAAATGCTTATAAAACATAAACCAAACGTTGGAGGTGGTCATTTCTTCATGCGCAGTGATAAACTCGGCACTCTAAAGCACCCGAGAGCGTTTTTTTCGATGCCAACCTAACCAGAGTGACGGGAGCGGCACAATTCAGAAAAAGTGCTCAGCTCGCCGAGAAAATGCGATTCAAGCAATAAAATTAAAAATACTTATAAAACATAAACCAAACGTTGGAGGTGGTCATTTCTTCATGCGCAGTGATAAACTCGGCACTCTAAAGCACCCGAGAGCGTTTTTTTCGATGCCAACCTAACCAGAGTGACGGGAGCGGCACAATTCAGAAAAAGTGCTCAGCTCGCCGAGAAAATGCGATTTAAGCAATACAATTAAAAATGCTTATAAAACATAAACCAAACGTTGGAGGTGGTCATTTCTTCATGCGCAGTGAATAACTCGGCACTCTAAAGCACCCGAGAGCGTTTTTTTCGATGCCAACCTAACCAGAGTGACGGGAGCGGCACAATTCAGAAAAAGTGCTCAGCTCGCCGAGAAAATGCGATTTAAGCAATAAAATTAAAAATGCTTATAAAACATAAACCAAACGTTGGAGGTGGTCATTTCTTAATGCGCAGTAATAAACTCGGCACTCTAAAGCACCCGAGAGCGTTTTTTTCGATGCCAACCTAACCAGAGTGACGGGAGCGGCACAATTCAGAAAAAGTGCTCAGCTCGCCGAGAAAATGCGATTTAAGCAATAAAATTAAAAATGCTTATAAAACATAAACCAAACGTTGGAGGTGGTCATTTCTTAATGCGCAGTAATAAACTCGGCACTCTAGAGCACCCGAGAGCGTTTTTTTCGATGCCAACCTAACCAGAGTGACGGGAGCGGCACAATTCAGAAAAAGTGCTCAGCTCGCCGAGAAAATGCGATTTAAGCAATAAAATTAAAAATGCTTATAAAACATAAACCAAACGTTGGAAGTGGTCATTTCTTCATGCGCAGTGATAAACTCGGCACTCTAAAGCACCCGAGAGCGTTTTTTTCGATGCCAACCTAACCAGAGTTACGGGAGCGGCACAATTCAGAAAAAGCGCTCAGCTCGCCGAGAAAATGCGATTTAAGCAATAAAATTAAAAATGCTTATAAAACATAAACCAAACGTTGGAGGTGGTCATTTCTTCATGCGCAGTGATAAACTCGGCACTCTAAAGCACCCGAGAGCGTTTTTTTCGATGCCAACCTAACCAGAGTGACGGGAGCGGCACAATTCAGAAAAAGCGCTCAGCTCGCCGAGAAAATGCGATTTAAGCAATAAAATTAAAAATGCTTATAAAACATAAACCAAACGTTGGAGGTGGTCATTTCTTAATGCGCAGTAATAAACTCGGCACTCTATAGCACCCGAGAGCGTTTTTTTCGATGCCAACCTAACCAGAGTGACGGGAGCGGCACAATTCAGAAAAAGTGCTCAGCTCGCCGAGAAAATGCGATTCAAGCAATAAAATTAAAAATGCTTATAAAACATAAACCAAACGTTGGAGGTGGTCATTTCTCAATGCGCAGTAATAAACTCGGCACTCTAAAGCACCCGAGAGCGTTTTTTTCGATGCCAACCTAACCAGAGTGACGGGAGCGGCACAATTCAGAAAAAGTGCTCAGCTCGCCGAGAAAATGCGATTTAAGCAATAAAATTAAAAATGCTTATAAAACATAAACCAAACGTTGGAGGTGGTCATTTCTTAATGCGCAGTAATAAACTCGGCACTCTAAAGCACCCGAGAGCGTTTTTTTCGATGCCAACCTAACCAGAGTGACGGGAGCGGCACAATTCAGAAAAAGCGCTCAGCTCGCCGAGAAAATGCGATTTAAGCAATAAAATTAAAAATGCTTATAAAACATAAACCAAACGTTGGAGGTGGTCATTTCCTAATGCGCAGTAATAAACTCGGCACTCTAAAGCACCCGAGAGCGTTTTTTTCGATGCCAACCTAACCAGAGTGACGGGAGCGGCACAATTCAGAAAAAGTGCTCAGCTCGCCGAGAAAATGCGATTTAAGCAATAAAATTAAAAATGCTTATTAAACATAAACCAAACGTTGGAGGTGGTCATTTCTTCATGCGCAGTGAATAACTCGGCACTCTAAAACACCCGAGAGCGTTTTTTTCGATGCCAACCTAACCAGAGTGACGGGAGCGGCACAATTCAGAAAAAGCGCTCAGCTCGCCGAGAAAATGCGATTTAAGCAATAAAATTAAAAATGCTTATAAAACATAAACCAAACGTTGGAGGTGGTCATTTCTTCATGCGCAGTGAATAACTCGGCACTCTAAAGCACCCGAGAGCGTTTTTTTCGATGCCAACCTAACCAGAGTGACGGGAGCGGCACAATTCAGAAAAAGCGCTCAGCTCGCCGAGAAAATGCGATTTAAGCAATAAAATTAAAAATGCTTATAAAACATAAACCAAACGTTGGAGGTGGTCATTTCTTCATGCGCAGTGATAAACTCGGCACTCTAAAGCACCCGAGAGCGTTTTTTTCGATGCCAACCTAACCAGAGTGACGGGAGCGGCACAATTCAGAAAAAGTGCTCAGCTCGCCGAGAAAATGCGATTTAAGCAATAAAATTAAAAATGCTTATAAAACATAAACCAAACGTTGGAGGTGGTCATTTCTTCATGCGCAGTGATAAACTCGGCACTCTAAAGCACCCGAGAGCGTTTTTTTCGATGCCAACCTAACCAGAGTGACGGGAGCGGCACAATTCAGAAAAAGTGCTCAGCTCGCCGAGAAAATGCGATTCAAGCAATAAAATAAAAAATGCTTATTAAACATAAACCAAACGTTGGAGGTGGTCATTTCTTCATGCGCAGTGAATAACTCGGCACTCTAAAGCACCCGAGAGCGTTTTTTTCGATGCCAACCTAACCAGAGTGACGGGAGCGGCACAATTCAGAAAAAGTGCTCAGCTCGCCGAGAAAATGCGATTTAAGCAATAAAATTAAAAATGCTTATAAAACATAAACCAAACGTTGGAGGTGGTCATTTCTTAATGCGCATTAATAAACTCGGCACTCTAAAGCACCCGAGAGCGTTTTTTTCGATGCCAACCTAACCAGAGTGACGGGAGCGGCACAATTCAGAAAAAGTGCTCAGCTCGCCGAGAAAATGCGATTTAAGCAATAAAATTAAAAATGCTTATAAAACATAAACCAAACGTTGGAGGTGGTCATTTCTTAATGCGCAGTAATAAACTCGGCACTCTTAAGCACCCGAGAGCGTTTTTTTCGATGCCAACCTAACCAGAGTGACGGGAGCGGCACAATTCAGAAAAAGTGCTCAGCTCGCCGAGAAAATGCGATTTAAGCAATAAAATTAAAAATGCTTATAAAACATAAACCAAACGTTGGAGGTGGTCATTTCTTCATGCGCAGTGATAAACTCGGCACTCTAAAGCACCCGAGAGCGTTTTTTTCGATGCCAACCTAACCAGAGTGACGGGAGCGGCACAATTCAGAAAAAGCGCTCAGCTCGCCGAGAAAATGCGATTTAAGCAATAAAATTAAAAATGCTTATAAAACATAAACCAAACGTTGGAGGTGGTCATTTCTTAATGCGCAGTAATAAACTCGGCACTCTAAAGCACCCGAGAGCGTTTTTTTCGATGCCAACCTAACCAGAGTGACGGGAGCGGCACAATTCAGAAAAAGTGCTCAGCTCGCCGAGAAAATGCGATTTAAGCAATAAAATTAAAAATGCTTATAAAACATAAACCAAACGTTGGAGGTGGTCATTTCTCAATGCGCAGTAATAAACTCGGCACTCTAAAGCACCCGAGAGCGTTTTTTTCGATGCCAACCTAACCAGAGTGACGGGAGCGGCACAATTCAGAAAAAGTGCTCAGCTCGCCGAGAAAATGCGATTTAAGCAATAAAATTAAAAATGCTTATAAAACATAAACCAAACGTTGGAGGTGGTCATTTCTTAATGCGCAGTAATAAACTCGGCACTCTAAAGCACCCGAGAGCGTTTTTTTCGATGCCAACCTAACCAGAGTGACGGGAGCGGCACAATTCAGAAAAAGCGCTCAGCTCGCCGAGAAAATGCGATTTAAGCAATAAAATTAAAAATGCTTATAAAACATAAACCAAACGTTGGAGGTGGTCATTTCCTAATGCGCAGTAATAAACTCGGCACTCTAAAGCACCCGAGAGCGTTTTTTTCGATGCCAACCTAACCAGAGTGACGGGAGCGGCACAATTCAGAAAAAGTGCTCAGCTCGCCGAGAAAATGCGATTTAAGCAATAAAATTAAAAATGCTTATAAAACATAAACCAAACGTTGGAGGTGGTCATTTCTTAATGCGCAGTAATAAACTCGGCACTCTAAAGCACCCGTGAGCGTTTTTTTCGATGCCAACCTAACCAGAGTGACGGGAGCGGCACAATTCAGAAAAAGTGCTCAGCTCGCCGAGAAAATGCGATTTAAGCAATAAAATTAAAAATGCTTATAAAACATAAACCAAACGTTGGAGGTGGTCATTTCTTAATGCGCAGTAATAAACTCGGCACTCTAAAGCACCCGAGAGCGTTTTTTTCGATGCCAACCTAACCAGAGTGACGGGAGCGGCACAATTCAGAAAAAGCGCTCAGCTCGCCGAGAAAATGCGATTTAAGCAATAAAATTAAAAATGCTTATAAAACATAAACCAAACGTTGGAGGTGGTCATTTCTTCATGCGCAGTGATAAACTCGGCACTCTAAAGCACCCGAGAGCGTTTTTTTCGATGCCAACCTAACCAGAGTGACGGGAGCGGCACAATTCAGAAAAAGTGCTCAGCTCGCCGAGAAAATGCGATTTAAGCAATAAAATTAAAAATGCTTATAAAACATAAACCAAACGTTGGAGGTGGTCATTTCTTCATGCGCAGTGATAAACTCGGCACTCTAAAGCACCCGAGAGCGTTTTTTTCGATGCCAACCTAACCAGAGTGACGGGAGCGGCACAATTCAGAAAAAGTGCTCAGCTCGCCGAGAAAATGCGATTCAAGCAATAAAATTAAAAATGCTTATTAAACATAAACCAAACGTTGGAGGTGGTCATTTCTTCATGCGCAGTGAATAACTCGGCACTCTAAAGCACCCGAGAGCGTTTTTTTCGATGCCAACCTAACCAGAGTGACGGGAGCGGCACAATTCAGAAAAAGTGCTCAGCTCGCCGAGAAAATGCGATTTAAGCAATAAAATTAAAAATGCTTATAAAACATAAACCAAACGTTGGAGGTGGTCATTTCTTAATGCGCAGTAATAAACTCGGCACTCTAGAGCACCCGAGAGCGTTTTTTTCGATGCCAACCTAACCAGAGTGACGGGAGCGGCACAATTCAGAAAAAGTGCTCAGCTCGCCGAGAAAATGCGATTTAAGCAATAAAATTAAAAATGCTTATAAAACATAAACCAAACGTTGGAGGTGGTCATTTCTTCATGCGCAGTGATAAACTCGGCACTCTAAAGCACCCGAGAGCGTTTTTTTCGATGCCAACCTAACCAGAGTTACGGGAGCGGCACAATTCAGAAAAAGCGCTCAGCTCGCCGAGAAAATGCGATTTAAGCAATACAATTAAAAATGCTTATAAAACATAAACCAAACGTTGGAGGTGGTCATTTCTTCATGCGCAGTGATAAACTCGGCACTCTAAAGCACCCGAGAGCGTTTTTTTCGATGCCAACCTAACCAGAGTGACGGGAGCGGCGCAATTCAGAAAAAGCGCTCAGCTCGCCGAGAAAATGCGATTTAAGCAATAAAATTAAAAATGCTTATAAAACATAAACCAAACGTTGGAGGTGGTCATTTCTTCATGCGCAGTGATAAACTCGGCACTCTAAAGCACCCGAGAGCGTTTTTTTCGATGCCAACCTAACCAGAGTGACGGGAGCGGCACAATTCAGAAAAAGTGCTCAGCTCGCCGAGAAAATGCGATTTAAGCAATAAAATTAAAAATGCTTATAAAACATAAACCAAACGTTGGAGGTGGTCATTTCTCCATGCGCAGTGAATAACTCGGCACTCTAAAGCACCCGAGAGCGTTTTTTTCGATGCCAACCTAACCAGAGTGACGGGAGCGGCACAATTCAGAAAAAGTGCTCAGCTCGCCGAGAAAATGCGATTTAAGCAATAAAATTAAAAATGCTTATAAAACATAAACCAAACGTTGGAGGTGGTCATTTCTTCATGCGCAGTGATAAACTCGGCACTCTAAAGCACCCGAGAGCGTTTTTTTCGATGCCAACCTAACCAGAGTGACGGGAGCGGCACAATTCAGAAAAAGTGCTCAGCTCGCCGAGAAAATGCCATTTAAGCAATAAAATTAAAAATGCTTATAAAACATAAACCAAACGTTGGAGGTGGTCATTTCTTAATGCGCAGTAATAAACTCGGCACTCTAAAGCACCCGAGAGCGTTTTTTTCGATGCCAACCTAACCAGAGTGACGGGAGCGGCACAATTCAGAAAAAGCGCTCAGCTCGCCGAGAAAATGCGATTTAAGCAATAAAATTAAAAATGCTTATAAAACATAAACCAAACGTTGGAGGTGGTCATTTCTTAATGCGCAGTAATAAACTCAGCACTCTAAAGCACCCGAGAGCGTTTTTTTCGATGCCAACCTAACCAGAGTGACGGGAGCGGCACAATTCAGAAAAAGCGCTCAGCTCGCCGAGAAAATGCGATTTAAGCAATAAAATTAAAAATGCTTATAAAACATAAACCAAACGTTGGAGGTGGTCATTTCTTCATGCGCAGTGAATAACTCGGCACTCTAAAGCACCCGAGAGCGTTTTTTTCGATGCCAAGTGACGGGAGCGGCACAAGTCAGAAAAAGTGCTCAGCTCGCCGAGAAAATGCGATTTAAGCTATAAAATTAAAAATGCTTATAAAACATAAACCAAACGTTGGAGGTGGTCATTTCTTAATGCGCAGTAATAAACTCGGCACTCTAAAGCACCCGAGAGCGTTTTTATCGATGCCAACCTAACCAGAGTGACGGGAGCGGCACAATTCAGAAAAAGTGCTCAGCTCGCCGAGAAAATGCGATTTAAGCAATAAAATTAAAAATGCTTATAAAACATAAACCAAACGTTGGAGGTGGTCATTTCTTAATGCGCAGTAATAAACTCGGCACTCTAAAGCACCCGAGAGCGTTTTTTTCGATGCCAACCTAACCAGAGTGACGGGAGCGGCACAATTCAGAAAAAGTGCTCAGCTCGCCGAGAAAATGCGATTTAAGCAATAAAATTAAAAATGCTTATTAAACATAAACCAAACGTTGGAGGTGGTCATTTCTTCATGCGCAGTGAATAACTCGGCACTCTAAAGCACCCGAGAGCGTTTTTTTCGATGCCAACCTAACCAGAGTGACGGGAGCGGCACAATTCAGAAAAAGCGCTCAGCTCGCCGAGAAAATGCGAATTAAGCAATAAAATTAAAAATGCTTATAAAACATAAACCAAACGTTGGAGGTGGTCATTTCTTAATGCGCAGTAATAAACTCGGCACTCTAAAGCACCCGAGAGCGTTTTTTTCGATGCCAACCTAACCAGAGTGACGGGAGCGGCACAATTCAGAAAAAGTGCTCAGCTCGCCGAGAAAATGCGATTTAAGCAATAAAATTAAAAATGCTTATAAAACATAAACCAAACGTTGGAGGTGGTCATTTCTTAATGCGCAGTAATAAACTCGGCACTCTAAAGCACCCGAGAGCGTTTTTTTCGATGCCAACCTAACCAGAGTGACGGGAGCGGCACAATTCAGAAAAAGTGCTCAGCTCGCCGAGAAAATGCGATTTAAGCAATAAAATTAAAAATGCTTATTAAACATAAACCAAACGTTGGAGGTGGTCATTTCTTCATGCGCAGTGAATAACTCGGCACTCTAAAGCACCCGATAGCGTTTTTTTCGATGCCAACCTAACCAGAGTGACGGGAGCGGCACAATTCAGAAAAAGTGCTCAGCTCGCCGAGAAAATGCGATTTAAGCAATAAAATTAAAAATGCTTATAAAACATAAACCAAACGTTGGAGGTGGTCATTTCTTAATGCGCAGTAATAAACTCGGCACTCTAAAGCACCCGAGAGCGTTTTTTTCGATGCCAACCTAACCAGAGTGACGGGAGCGGCACAATTCAGAAAAAGTGCTCAGCTCGCCGAGAAAATGCGATTTAAGCAATAAAATTAAAAATGCTTATAAAACATAAACCAAACGTTGGAGGTGGTCATTTCTTAATGCGCAGTAATAAACTCGGCACTCTAAAGCACCCGAGAGCGTTTTTTTCGATGCCAACCTAACCAGAGTGACGGGAGCGGCACAATTCAGAAAAAGCGCTCAGCTCGCCGAGAAAATGCGATTTAAGCAATAAAATTAAAAATGCTTATAAAACATAAACCAAACGTTGGAGGTGGTCATTTCTTCATGCGCAGTGATAAACTCGGCACTCTAAAGCACCCGAGAGCGTTTTTTTCGATGCCAACCTAACCAGAGTGACGGGAGCGGCACAATTCAGAAAAAGTGCTCAGCTCGCCGAGAAAATGCGATTTAAGCAATAAAATTAAAAATGCTTATAAAACATAAACCAAACGTTGGAGGTGGTCATTTCTTCATGCGCAGTGATAAACTCGGCACTCTAAAGCACCCGAGAGCGTTTTTTTCGATGCCAACCTAACCAGAGTGACGGGAGCGGCACAATTCAGAAAAAGTGCTCAGCTCGCCGAGAAAATGCGATTCAAGCAATAAAATTAAAAATGCTTATTAAACATAAACCAAACGTTGGAGGTGGTCATTTCTTCATGCGCAGTGAATAACTCGGCACTCTAAAGCACCCGAGAGCGTTTTTTTCGATGCCAACCTAACCAGAGTGACGGGAGCGGCACAATTCAGAAAAAGTGCTCAGCTCGCCGAGAAAATGCGATTTAAG
This sequence comes from Syngnathus typhle, assembly GCF_033458585.1. Taxonomy (NCBI): domain Eukaryota; kingdom Metazoa; phylum Chordata; class Actinopteri; order Syngnathiformes; family Syngnathidae; genus Syngnathus; species Syngnathus typhle. The sequence continues at coordinate 12,902 of NW_026872156.1, forward strand.
CAATAAAATTAAAAATGCTTATAAAACATAAACCAAACGTTGGAGGTGGTCATTTCTTAATGCGCAGTAATAAACTCGGCACTCTAAAGCACCCGAGAGCGTTTTTTTCGATGCCAACCTAACCAGAGTGACGGGAGCGGCACAATTCAGAAAAAGTGCTCAGCTCGCCGAGAAAATGCGATTAAAGCAATAAAATTAAAAATGCTTATAAAACATAAACCAAACGTTGGAGGTGGTCATTTCTTAATGCGCAGTAATAAACTCGGCACTCTAAAGCACCCGAGAGCGTTTTTTTCGATGCCAACCTAACCAGAGTGACGGGAGCGGCACAATTCAGAAAACGTGCTCAGCTCGCCGAGAAAATGCGATTTAAGCAATAAAATTAAAAATGCTTATAAAACATAAACCAAACGTTGGAGGTGGTCATTTCTTAATGCGCAGTAATAAACTCGGCACTCTAAAGCACCCGAGAGCGTTTTTTTCGATGCCAACCTAACCAGAGTGACGGGAGCGGCACAATTCAGAAAAAGTGCTCAGCTCGCCGAGAAAATGCGATTTAAGCAATACAATTAAAAATGCTTATTAAACATAAACCAAACGTTGGGGGTGGTCATTTCTTCATGCGCAGTGAATAACTCGGCACTCTAAAGCACCCGAGAGCGTTTTTTTCGATGCCAACCTAACCAGAGTGACGGGAGCGGCACAATTCAGAAAAAGCGCTCAGCTCGCCGAGAAAATGCGATTTAAGCAATAAAATTAAAAATGCTTATTAAACATAAACCAAACATTGGAGGTGGTCATTTCTTCATGCGCAGTGAATAACTCGGCACTCTAAAGCACCCGAGAGCGTTTTTTTCGATGCCAACCTAACCAGAGTGACGGGAGCGGCACAATTCAGAAAAAGCGCTCAGCTCGCCGAGAAAATGCGATTTAAGCAATAAAATTAAAAATGCTTATAAAACATAAACCAAACGTTGGAGGTGGTCATTTCTTCATGCGCAGTGATAAACTCGGCACTCTAAAGCACCCGAGAGCGTTTTTTTCGATGCCAACCTAACCAGAGTGACGGGAGCGGCACAATTCAGAAAAAGTGCTCAGCTCGCCGAGAAAATGCGATTTAAGCAATAAAATTAAAAATGCTTATAAAACATAAACCAAACGTTGGAGGTGGTCATTTCTTCATGCGCAGTGAATAACTCGGCACTCTAAAGCACCCGAGAGCGTTTTTTTCGATGCCAACCTAACCAGAGTGACGGGAGCGGCACAATTCAGAAAAAGTGCTCAGCTCGCCGAGAAAATGCGATTTAAGCAATAAAATTAAAAATGCTTATAAAACATAAACCAAACGTTGGAGGTGGTCATTTCTTAATGCGCAGTAATAAACTCGGCACTCTAAAGCACCCGTGAGCGTTTTTTTCGATGCCAACCTAACCAGAGTGACGGGAGCGGCACAATTCAGAAAAAGTGCTCAGCTCGCCGAGAAAATGCGATTTAAGCAATAAAATTAAAAATGCTTATAAAACATAAACCAAACGTTGGAGGTGGTCATTTCTTCATGCGCAGTGATAAAGTCGGCACTCTAAAGCACCCGAGAGCGTTTTTTTCGATGCCAACCTAACCAGAGTGACGGGAGCGGCACAATTCAGAAAAAGCGCTCAGCTCGCCGAGAAAATGCGATTTAAGCAATAAAATTAAAAATGCTTATAAAACATAAACCAAACGTTGGAGGTGGTCATTTCTTCATGCGCAGTGATAAACTCGGCACTCTAAAGCACCCGAGAGCGTTTTTTTCGATGCCAACCTAACCAGAGTGACGGGAGCGGCACAATTCAGAAAAAGTGCTCAGCTCGCCGAGAAAATGCGATTCAAGCAATAAAATTAAAAATGCTTATTAAACATAAACCAAACGTTGGAGGTGGTCATTTCTTCATGCGCAGTGAATAACTCGGCACTCTAAAGCACCCGAGAGCGTTTTTTTCGATGCCAACCTAACCAGAGTGACGGGAGCGGCACAATTCAGAAAAAGTGCTCAGCTCGCCGAGAAAATGCGATTCAAGCAATAAAATTAAAAATGCTTATAAAACATAAACCAAACGTTGGAGGTGGTCATTTCTTCATGCGCAGTGATAAACTCGGCACTCTAAAGCACCCGAGAGCGTTTTTTTCGATGCCAACCTAACCAGAGTGACGGGAGCGGCACAATTCAGAAAAAGTGCTCAGCTCGCCGAGAAAATGCGATTTAAGCAATACAATTAAAAATGCTTATAAAACATAAACCAAACGTTGGAGGTGGTCATTTCTTCATGCGCAGTGATAAACTCGGCACTCTAAAGCACCCGAGAGCGTTTTTTTCGATGCCAACCTAACCAGAGTGATGGGAGCGGCACAATTCAGAAAAAGTGCTCAGCTCGCCGAGAAAATGCGATTTAAGCAATAAAATTAAAAATGCTTATAAAACATAAACCAAACGTTGGAGGTGGTCATTTCTTAATGCGCAGTAATAAACTCGGCACTCTAAAGCACCCGAGAGCGTTTTTTTCGATGCCAACCTAACCAGAGTGACGGGAGCGGCACAATTCAGAAAAAGTGCTCAGCTCGCCGAGAAAATGCGATTTAAGCAATAAAATTAAAAATGCTTATAAAACATAAACCAAACGTTGGAGGTGGTCATTTCTTAATGCGCAGTAATAAACTCGGCACTCTAGAGCACCCGAGAGCGTTTTTTTCGATGCCAACCTAACCAGAGTGACGGGAGCGGCACAATTCAGAAAAAGTGCTCAGCTCGCCGAGAAAATGCGATTTAAGCAATAAAATTAAAAATGCTTATAAAACATAAACCAAACGTTGGAAGTGGTCATTTCTTCATGCGCAGTGATAAACTCGGCACTCTAAAGCACCCGAGAGCGTTTTTTTCGATGCCAACCTAACCAGAGTTACGGGAGCGGCACAATTCAGAAAAAGCGCTCAGCTCGCCGAGAAAATGCGATTTAAGCAATAAAATTAAAAATGCTTATAAAACATAAACCAAACGTTGGAGGTGGTCATTTCTTCATGCGCAGTGATAAACTCGGCACTCTAAAGCACCCGAGAGCGTTTTTTTCGATGCCAACCTAACCAGAGTGACGGGAGCGGCACAATTCAGAAAAAGCGCTCAGCTCGCCGAGAAAATGCGATTTAAGCAATAAAATTAAAAATGCTTATAAAACATAAACCAAACGTTGGAGGTGGTCATTTCTTAATGCGCAGTAATAAACTCGGCACTCTATAGCACCCGAGAGCGTTTTTTTCGATGCCAACCTAACCAGAGTGACGGGAGAGGCACAATTCAGAAAAAGTGCTCAGCTCGCCGAGAAAATGCGATTTAAGCAATAAAATTAAAAATGCTTATAAAACATAAACCAAACGTTGGAGGTGGTCATTTCTCAATGCGCAGTAATAAACTCGGCACTCTAAAGCACCCGAGAGCGTTTTTTTCGATGCCAACCTAACCAGAGTGACGGGAGCGGCACAATTCAGAAAAAGTGGTCAGCTCGCCGAGAAAATGCGATTTAAGCAATAAAATTAAAAATGCTTATAAAACATAAACCAAACGTTGGAGGTGGTCATTTCTTAATGCGCAGTAATAAACTCGGCACTCTAGAGCACCCGAGAGCGTTTTTTTCGATGCCAACCTAACCAGAGTGACGGGAGCGGCACAATTCAGAAAAAGTGCTCAGCTCGCCGAGAAAATGCGATTTAAGCAATAAAATTAAAAATGCTTATAAAACATAAACCAAACGTTGGAGGTGGTCATTTCTTCATGCGCAGTGATAAACTCGGCACTCTAAAGCACCCGAGAGCGTTTTTTTCGATGCCAACCTAACCAGAGTTACGGGAGCGGCACAATTCAGAAAAAGCGCTCAGCTCGCCGAGAAAATGCGATTTAAGCAATACAATTAAAAATGCTTATAAAACATAAACCAAACGTTGGAGGTGGTCATTTCTTCATGCGCAGTGATAAACTCGGCACTCTAAAGCACCCGAGAGCGTTTTTTTCGATGCCAACCTAACCAGAGTGACGGGAGCGGCACAATTCAGAAAAAGCGCTCAGCTCGCCGAGAAAATGCGATTTAAGCAATAAAATTAAAAATGCTTATAAAACATAAACCAAACGTTGGAGGTGGTCATTTCTTCATGCGCAGTGATAAACTCGGCACTCTAAAGCACCCGAGAGCGTTTTTTTCGATGCCAACCTAACCAGAGTGACGGGAGCGGCACAATTCAGAAAAAGTGCTCAGCTCGCCGAGAAAATGCGATTTAAGCAATAAAATTAAAAATGCTTATAAAACATAAACCAAACGTTGGAGGTGGTCATTTCTCCATGCGCAGTGAATAACTCGGCACTCTAAAGCACCCGAGAGCGTTTTTTTCGATGCCAACCTAACCAGAGTGACGGGAGCGGCACAATTCAGAAAAAGTGCTCAGCTCGCCGAGAAAATGCGATTTAAGCAATAAAATTAAAAATGCTTATAAAACATAAACCAAACGTTGGAGGTGGTCATTTCTTAATGCGCAGTAATAAACTCGGCACTCTAAAGCACCCGTGAGCGTTTTTTTCGATGCCAACCTAACCAGAGTGACGGGAGCGGCACAATTCAGAAAAAGTGCTCAGCTCGCCGAGAAAATGCGATTTAAGCAATAAAATTAAAAATGCTTATAAAACATAAACCAAACGTTGGAGGTGGTCATTTCTTAATGCGCAGTAATAAACTCGGCACTCTAAAGCACCCGAGAGCGTTTTTTTCGATGCCAACCTAACCAGAGTGACGGGAGCGGCACAATTCAGAAAAAGCGCTCAGCTCGCCGAGAAAATGCGATTTAAGCAATAAAATTAAAAATGCTTATAAAACATAAACCAAACGTTGGAGGTGGTCATTTCTTCATGCGCAGTGATAAACTCGGCACTCTAAAGCACCCGTGAGCGTTTTTTTCGATGCCAACCTAACCAGAGTGACGGGAGCGGCACAATTCAGAAAAAGTGCTCAGCTCGCCGAGAAAATGCGATTTAAGCAATAAAATTAAAAATGCTTATAAAACATAAACCAAACGTTGGAGGTGGTCATTTCTTCATGCGCAGTGATAAACTCGGCACTCTAAAGCACCCGAGAGCGTTTTTTTCGATGCCAACCTAACCAGAGTGACGGGAGCGGCACAATTCAGAAAAAGTGCTCAGCTCGCCGAGAAAATGCAATTTAAGCAATAAAATTAAAAATGCTTATTAAACATAAACCAAACGTTGGAGGTGGTCATTTCTTCATGCGCAGTGAATAACTCGGCACTCTAAAGCACCCGATAGCGTTTTTTTCGATGCCAACCTAACCAGAGGGACGGGAGCGGCACAATTCAGAAAAAGTGCTCAGCTCGCCGAGAAAATGCGATTTAAGCAATAAAATTAAAAATGCTTATAAAACATAAACCAAACGTTGGAGGTGGTCATTTCTTAATGCGCAGTAATAAACTCGGCACTCTAAAGCACCCGAGAGCGTTTTTTTCGATGCCAACCTAACCAGAGTGACGGGAGCGGCACAATTCAGAAAAAGTGCTCAGCTCGCCGAGAAAATGCGATTTAAGCAATAAAATTAAAAATGCTTATAAAACATAAACCAAACGTTGGAGGTGGTCATTTCTTAATGCGCAGTAATAAACTCGGCACTCTAAAGCACCCGAGAGCGTTTTTTTCGATGCCAACCTAACCAGAGTGACGGGAGCGGCACAATTCAGAAAAAGCGCTCAGCTCGCCGAGAAAATGCGATTTAAGCAATAAAATTAAAAATGCTTATAAAACATAAACCAAACGTTCGAGGTGGTCATTTCTTCGTGCGCAGTGAATAACTCGGCACTCTAAAGCACCCGAGAGCGTTTTTTTCGATGCCAACCTAACCAGAGTGACGGGAGCGGCACAATTCAGAAAAAGTGCTCAGCTCGCCGAGAAAATGCGATTTAAGCAATAAAATTAAAAATGCTTATAAAACATAAACCAAACGTTGGAGGTGGTCATTTCTTAATGCGCAGTAATAAACTCGGCACTCTAAAGCACCCGAGAGCGTTTTTTTCGATGCCAACCTAACCAGAGTGACGGGAGCGGCACAATTCAGAAAAAGCGCTCAGCTCGCCGAGAAAATGCGATTTAAGCAATAAAATTAAAAATGCTTATAAAACATAAACCAAACGTTGGAGGTGGTCATTTCTTAATGCGCAGTAATAAACTCAGCACTCTAAAGCACCCGAGAGCGTTTTTTTCGATGCCAACCTAACCAGAGTGACGGGAGCGGCACAATTCAGAAAAAGCGCTCAGCTCGCCGAGAAAATGCGATTTAAGCAATAAAATTAAAAATGCTTATAAAACATAAACCAAACGTTGGAGGTGGTCATTTCTTCATGCGCAGTGAATAACTCGGCACTCTAAAGCACCCGAGAGCGTTTTTTTCGATGCCAAGTGACGGGAGCGGCACAATTCAGAAAAAGTGCTCAGCTCGCCGAGAAAATGCGATTTAAGCTATAAAATTAAAAATGCTTATAAAACATAAACCAAACGTTGGAGGTGGTCATTTCTTAATGCGCAGTAATAAACTCGGCACTCTAAAGCACCCGAGAGCGTTTTTTTTGATGCCAACCTAACCAGAGTGACGGGAGCGGCACAATTCAGAAAAAGTGCTCAGCTCGCCGAGAAAATGCGATTTAAGCAATAAAATTAAAAATGCTTATAAAACATAAACCAAACGTTGGAGGTGGTCATTTCTTAATGCGCAGTAATAAACTCGGCACTCTAAAGCACCCGAGAGCGTTTTTTTCGATGCCAACCTAACCAGAGTGACGGGAGCGGCACAATTCAGAAAAAGTGCTCAGCTCGCCGAGAAAATGCGATTTAAGCAATAAAATTAAAAATGCTTATTAAACATAAACCAAACGTTGGAGGTGGTCATTTCTTCATGCGCAGTGAATAACTCGGCACTCTAAAGCACCCGAGAGCGTTTTTTTCGATGCCAACCTAACCAGAGTGACGGGAGCGGCACAATTCAGAAAAAGTGCTCAGCTCGCCGAGAAAATGCGATTTAAGCAATAAAATTAAAAATGCTTATTAAACATAAACCAAACGTTGGAGGTGGTCATTTCTTCATGCGCAGTGAATAACTCGGCACTCTAAAGCACCCGATAGCGTTTTTTTCGATGCCAACCTAACCAGAGTGACGGGAGCGGCACAATTCAGAAAAAGTGCTCAGCTCGCCGAGAAAATGCGATTTAAGCAATAAAATTAAAAATGCTTATAAAACATAAACCAAACGTTGGAGGTGGTCATTTCTTAATGCGCAGTAATAAACTCGGCACTCTAAAGCACCCGAGAGCGTTTTTTTCGATGCCAACCTAACCAGAGTGACGGGAGCGGCACAATTCAGAAAAAGTGCTCAGCTCGCCGAGAAAATGCGATTTAAGCAATAAAATTAAAAATGCTTATAAAACATAAACCAAACGTTGGAGGTGGTCATTTCTTAATGCGCAGTAATAAACTCGGCACTCTAAAGCACCCGAGAGCGTTTTTTTCGATGCCAACCTAACCAGAGTGACGGGAGCGGCACAATTCAGAAAAAGCGCTCATTCGCCGAGAAAATGCGATTTAAGCAATAAAATTAAAAATGCTTATAAAACATAAACCAAACGTTGGAGGTGGTCATTTCTTCATGCGCAGTGATAAACTCGGCACTCTAAAGCACCCGAGAGCGTTTTTTTCGATGCCAACCTAACCAGAGTGACGGGAGCGGCACAATTCAGAAAAAGTGCTCAGCTCGCCGAGAAAATGCGATTTAAGCAATAAAATTAAAAATGCTTATAAAACATAAACCAAACGTTGGAGGTGGTCATTTCTTCATGCGCAGTGATAAACTCGGCACTCTAAAGCACCCGAGAGCGTTTTTTTCGATGCCAACCTAACCAGAGTGACGGGAGCGGCACAATTCAGAAAAAGTGCTCAGCTCGCCGAGAAAATGCGATTCAAGCAATAAAATTAAAAATGCTTATTAAACATAAACCAAACGTTGGAGGTGGTCATTTCTTCATGCGCAGTGAATAACTCGGCACTCTAAAGCACCCGAGAGCGTTTTTTTCGATGCCAACCTAACCAGAGTGACGGGAGCGGCACAATTCAGAAAAAGTGCTCAGCTCGCCGAGAAAATGCGATTTAAGCAATAAAATTAAAAATGCTTATAAAACATAAACCAAACGTTGGAGGTGGTCATTTCTTAATGCGCAGTAATAAACTCGGCACTCTAAAGCACCCGAGAGCGTTTTTTTCGATGCCAACCTAACCAGAGTGACGGGAGCGGCACAATTCAGAAAAAGTGCTCAGCTCGCCGAGAAAATGCGATTAAAGCAATAAAATTAAAAATGCTTATAAAACATAAACCAAACGTTGGAGGTGGTCATTTCTTAATGCGCAGTAATAAACTCGGCACTCTAAAGCACCCGAGAGCGTTTTTTTCGATGCCAACCTAACCAGAGTGACGGGAGCGGCACAATTCAGAAAACGTGCTCAGCTCGCCGAGAAAATGCGATTTAAGCAATAAAATTAAAAATGCTTATAAAACATAAACCAAACGTTGGAGGTGGTCATTTCTTAATGCGCAGTAATAAACTCGGCACTCTAAAGCACCCGAGAGCGTTTTTTTCGATGCCAACCTAACCAGAGTGACGGGAGCGGCACAATTCAGAAAAAGTGCTCAGCTCGCCGAGAAAATGCGATTTAAGCAATAAAATTAAAAATGCTTATTAAACATAAACCAAACGTTGGGGGTGGTCATTTCTTCATGCACAGTGAATAACTCGGCACTCTAAAGCACCCGAGAGCGTTTTTTTCGATGCCAACCTAACCAGAGTGACGGGAGCGGCACAATTCAGAAAAAGCGCTCAGCTCGCCGAGAAAATGCGATTTAAGCAATAAAATTAAAAATGCTTATTAAACATAAACCAAACATTGGAGGTGGTCATTTCTTCATGCGCAGTGAATAACTCGGCACTCTAAAGCACCCGAGAGCGTTTTTTTCGATGCCAACCTAACCAGAGTGACGGGAGCGGCACAATTCAGAAAAAGCGCTCAGCTCGCCGAGAAAATGCGATTTAAGCAATAAAATTAAAAATGCTTATAAAACATAAACCAAACGTTGGAGGTGGTCATTTCTTCATGCGCAGTGATAAACTCGGCACTCTAAAGCACCCGAGAGCGTTTTTTTCGATGCCAACCTAACCAGAGTGACGGGAGCGGCACAATTCAGAAAAAGTGCTCAGCTCGCCGAGAAAATGCGATTTAAGCAATAAAATTAAAAATGCTTATAAAACATAAACCAAACGTTGGAGGTGGTCATTTCTTCATGCGCAGTGAATAACTCGGCACTCTAAAGCACCCGAGAGCGTTTTTTTCGATGCCAACCTAAACAGAGTGACGGGAGCGGCACAATTCAGAAAAAGTGCTCAGCTCGCCGAGAAAATGCGATTTAAGCAATAAAATTAAAAATGCTTATAAAACATAAACCAAACGTTGGAGGTGGTCATTTCTTAATGCGCAGTAATAAACTCGGCACTCTAAAGCACCCGTGAGCGTTTTTTTCGATGCCAACCTAACCAGAGTGACGGGAGCGGCACAATTCAGAAAAAGTGCTCAGCTCGCCGAGAAAATGCGATTTAAGCAATAAAATTAAAAATGCTTATAAAACATAAACCAAACGTTGGAGGTGGTCATTTCTTCATGCGCAGTGATAAAGTCGGCACTCTAAAGCACCCGAGAGCGTTTTTTTCGATGCCAACCTAACCAGAGTGACGGGAGCGGCACAATTCAGAAAAAGCGCTCAGCTCGCCGAGAAAATGCGATTTAAGCAATAAAATTAAAAATGCTTATAAAACATAAACCAAACGTTGGAGGTGGTCATCTCTTCATGCGCAGTGATAAACTCGGCACTCTAAAGCACCCGAGAGCGTTTTTTTCGATGCCAACCTAACCAGAGTGACGGGAGCGGCACAATTCAGAAAAAGTGCTCAGCTCGCCGAGAAAATGCGATTCAAGCAATAAAATTAAAAATGCTTATTAAACATAAACCAAACGTTGGAGGTGGTCATTTCTTCATGCGCAGTGAATAACTCGGCACTCTAAAGCACCCGAGAGCGTTTTTTTCGATGCCAACCTAACCAGAGTGACGGGAGCGGCACAATTCAGAAAAAGTGCTCAGCTCGCCGAGAAAATGCGATTCAAGCAATAAAATTAAAAATGCTTATAAAACATAAACCAAACGTTGGAGGTGGTCATTTCTTCATGCGCAGTGATAAACTCGGCACTCTAAAGCACCCGAGAGCGTTTTTTTCGATGCCAACCTAACCAGAGTGACGGGAGCGGCACAATTCAGAAAAAGTGCTCAGCTCGCCGAGAAAATGCGATTTAAGCAATACAATTAAAAATGCTTATAAAACATAAACCAAACGTTGGAGGTGGTCATTTCTTCATGCGCAGTGATAAACTCGGCACTCTAAAGCACCCGAGAGCGTTTTTTTCGATGCCAACCTAACCAGAGTGATGGGAGCGGCACAATTCAGAAAAAGTGCTCAGCTCGCCGAGAAAATGCGATTTAAGCAATAAAATTAAAAATGCTTATAAAACATAAACCAAACGTTGGAGGTGGTCATTTCTTAATGCGCAGTAATAAACTCGGCACTCTAAAGCACCCGAGAGCGTTTTTTTCGATGCCAACCTAACCAGAGTGACGGGAGCGGCACAATTCAGAAAAAGTGCTCAGCTCGCCGAGAAAATGCGATTTAAGCAATAAAATTAAAAATGCTTATAAAACATAAACCAAACGTTGGAGGTGGTCATTTCTTAATGCGCAGTAATAAACTCGGCACTCTAGAGCACCCGAGAGCGTTTTTTTCGATGCCAACCTAACCAGAGTGACGGGAGCGGCACAATTCAGAAAAAGTGCTCAGCTCGCCGAGAAAATGCGATTTAAGCAATAAAATTAAAAATGCTTATAAAACATAAACCAAACGTTGGAAGTGGTCATTTCTTCATGCGCAGTGATAAACTCGGCACTCTAAAGCACCCGAGAGCGTTTTTTTCGATGCCAACCTAACCAGAGTTACGGGAGCGGCACAATTCAGAAAAAGCGCTCAGCTCGCCGAGAAAATGCGATTTAAGCAATAAAATTAAAAATGCTTATAAAACATAAACCAAACGTTGGAGGTGGTCATTTCTTCATGCGCAGTGATAAACTCGGCACTCTAAAGCACCCGAGAGCGTTTTTTTCGATGCCAACCTAACCAGAGTGACGGGAGCGGCACAATTCAGAAAAAGCGCTCAGCTCGCCGAGAAAATGCGATTTAAGCAATAAAATTAAAAATGCTTATAAAACATAAACCAAACGTTGGAGGTGGTCATTTCTTAATGCGCAGTAATAAACTCGGCACTCTATAGCACCCGAGAGCGTTTTTTTCGATGCCAACCTAACCAGAGTGACGGGAGAGGCACAATTCAGAAAAAGTGCTCAGCTCGCCGAGAAAATGCGATTTAAGCAATAAAATTAAAAATGCTTATAAAACATAAACCAAACGTTGGAGGTGGTCATTTCTCAATGCGCAGTAATAAACTCGGCACTCTAAAGCACCCGAGAGCGTTTTTTTCGATGCCAACCTAACCAGAGTGACGGGAGCGGCACAATTCAGAAAAAGTGCTCAGCTCGCCGAGAAAATGCGATTTAAGCAATAAAATTAAAAATGCTTATAAAACATAAACCAAACGTTGGAGGTGGTCATTTCTTAATGCGCAGTAATAAACTCGGCACTCTAGAGCACCCGAGAGCGTTTTTTTCGATGCCAACCTAACCAGAGTGACGGGAGCGGCACAATTCAGAAAAAGTGCTCAGCTCGCCGAGAAAATGCGATTTAAGCAATAAAATTAAAAATGCTTATAAAACATAAACCAAACGTTGGAGGTGGTCATTTCTTCATGCGCAGTGATAAACTCGGCACTCTAAAGCACCCGAGAGCGTTTTTTTCGATGCCAACCTAACCAGAGTTACGGGAGCGGCACAATTCAGAAAAAGCGCTCAGCTCGCCGAGAAAATGCGATTTAAGCAATACAATTAAAAATGCTTATAAAACATAAACCAAACGTTGGAGGTGGTCATTTCTTCATGCGCAGTGATAAACTCGGCACTCTAAAGCACCCGAGAGCGTTTTTTTCGATGCCAACCTAACCAGAGTGACGGGAGCGGCACAATTCAGAAAAAGCGCTCAGCTCGCCGAGAAAATGCGATTTAAGCAATAAAATTAAAAATGCTTATAAAACATAAACCAAACGTTGGAGGTGGTCATTTCTTCATGCGCAGTGATAAACTCGGCACTCTAAAGCACCCGAGAGCGTTTTTTTCGATGCCAACCTAACCAGAGTGACGGGAGCGGCACAATTCAGAAAAAGTGCTCAGCTCGCCGAGAAAATGCGATTTAAGCAATAAAATTAAAAATGCTTATAAAACATAAACCAAACGTTGGAGGTGGTCATTTCTCCATGCGCAGTGAATAACTCGGCACTCTAAAGCACCCGAGAGCGTTTTTTTCGATGCCAACCTAACCAGAGTGACGGGAGCGGCACAATTCAGAAAAAGTGCTCAGCTCGCCGAGAAAATGCGATTTAAGCAATAAAATTAAAAATGCTTATAAAACATAAACCAAACGTTGGAGGTGGTCATTTCTTAATGCGCAGTAATAAACTCGGCACTCTAAAGCACCCGTGAGCGTTTTTTTCGATGCCAACCTAACCAGAGTGACGGGAGCGGCACAATTCAGAAAAAGTGCTCAGCTCGCCGAGAAAATGCGATTTAAGCAATAAAATTAAAAATGCTTATAAAACATAAACCAAACGTTGGAGGTGGTCATTTCTTAATGCGCAGTAATAAACTCGGCACTCTAAAGCACCCGAGAGCGTTTTTTTCGATGCCAACCTAACCAGAGTGACGGGAGCGGCACAATTCAGAAAAAGCGCTCAGCTCGCCGAGAAAATGCGATTTAAGCAATAAAATTAAAAATGCTTATAAAACATAAACCAAACGTTGGAGGTGGTCATTTCTTCATGCGCAGTGATAAACTCGGCACTCTAAAGCACCCGTGAGCGTTTTTTTCGATGCCAACCTAACCAGAGTGACGGGAGCGGCACAATTCAGAAAAAGTGCTCAGCTCGCCGAGAAAATGCGATTTAAGCAATAAAATTAAAAATGCTTATAAAACATAAACCAAACGTTGGAGGTGGTCATTTCTTCATGCGCAGTGATAAACTCGGCACTCTAAAGCACCCGAGAGCGTTTTTTTCGATGCCAACCTAACCAGAGTGACGGGAGCGGCACAATTCAGAAAAAGTGCTCAGCTCGCCGAGAAAATGCAATTTAAGCAATAAAATTAAAAATGCTTATTAAACATAAACCAAACGTTGGAGGTGGTCATTTCTTCATGCGCAGTGAATAACTCGGCACTCTAAAGCACCCGATAGCGTTTTTTTCGATGCCAACCTAACCAGAGTGACGGGAGCGGCACAATTCAGAAAAAGTGCTCAGCTCGCCGAGAAAATGCGATTTAAGCAATAAAATTAAAAATGCTTATAAAACATAAACCAAACGTTGGAGGTGGTCATTTCTTAATGCGCAGTAATAAACTCGGCACTCTAAAGCACCCGAGAGCGTTTTTTTCGATGCCAACCTAACCAGAGTGACGGGAGCGGCACAATTCAGAAAAAGCGCTCAGCTCGCCGAGAAAATGCGATTTAAGCAATACAATTAAAAATGCTTATAAAACATAAACCAAACGTTGGAGGTGGTCATTTCTTCGTGCGCAGTGAATAACTCGGCACTCTAAAGCACCCGAGAGCGTTTTTTTCGATGCCAACCTAACCAGAGTGACGGGAGCGGCACAATTCAGAAAAAGTGCTCAGCTCGCCGAGAAAATGCGATTTAAGCAATAAAATTAAAAATGCTTATAAAACATAAACCAAACGTTGGAGGTGGTCATTTCTTAATGCGCAGTAATAAACTCGGCACTCTAAAGCACCCGAGAGCGTTTTTTTCGATGCCAACCTAACCAGAGTGACGGGAGCGGCACAATTCAGAAAAAGCGCTCAGCTCGCCGAGAAAATGCGATTTAAGCAATAAAATTAAAAATGCTTATAAAACATAAACCAAACGTTGGAGGTGGTCATTTCTTAATGCGCAGTAATAAACTCAGCACTCTAAAGCACCCGAGAGCGTTTTTTTCGATGCCAACCTAACCAGAGTGACGGGAGCGGCACAATTCAGAAAAAGCGCTCAGCTCGCCGAGAAAATGCGATTTAAGCAATAAAATTAAAAATGCTTATAAAACATAAACCAAACGTTGGAGGTGGTCATTTCTTCATGCGCAGTGAATAACTCGGCACTCTAAAGCACCCGAGAGCGTTTTTTTCGATGCCAAGTGACGGGAGCGGCACAATTCAGAAAAAGTGCTCAGCTCGCCGAGAAAATGCGATTTAAGCTATAAAATTAAAAATGCTTATAAAACATAAACCAAACGTTGGAGGTGGTCATTTCTTAATGCGCAGTAATAAACTCGGCACTCTAAAGCACCCGAGAGCGTTTTTTTCGATGCCAACCTAACCAGAGTGACGGGAGCGGCACAATTCAGAAAAAGTGCTCAGCTCGCCGAGAAAATGCGATTTAAGCAATAAAATTAAAAATGCTTATAAAACATAAACCAAACGTTGGAGGTGGTCATTTCTTAATGCGCAGTAATAAACTCGGCACTCTAAAGCACCCGAGAGCGTTTTTTTCGATGCCAACCTAACCAGAGTGACGGGAGCGGCACAATTCAGAAAAAGTGCTCGGCTCGCCGAGAAAATGCGATTTAAGCAATAAAATTAAAAATGCTTATTAAACATAAACCAAACGTTGGAGGTGGTCATTTCTTCATGCGCAGTGAATAACTCGGCACTCTAAAGCACCCGAGAGCGTTTTTTTCGATGCCAACCTAACCAGAGTGACGGGAGCGGCACAATTCAGAAAAAGCGCTCAGCTCGCCGAGAAAATGCGAATTAAGCAATAAAATTAAAAATGCTTATAAAACATAAACCAAACGTTGGAGGTGGTCATTTCTTAATGCGCAGTAATAAACTCGGCACTCTAAAGCACCCGAGAGCGTTTTTTTCGATGCCAACCTAACCAGAGTGACGGGAGCGGCGCAATTCAGAAAAAGTGCTCAGCTCGCCGAGAAAATGCGATTTAAGCAATAAAATTAAAAATGCTTATAAAACATAAACCAAACGTTGGAGGTGGTCATTTCTTAATGCGCAGTAATAAACTCGGCACTCTAAAGCACCCGATAGCGTTTTTTTCGATGCCAACCTAACCAGAGTGACGGGAGCGGCACAATTCAGAAAAAGTGCTCAGCTCGCCGAGAAAATGCGATTTAAGCAATAAAATTAAAAATTCTTATAAAACATAAACCAAACGTTGGAGGTGGTCATTTCTTAATGCGCAGTAATAAACTCGGCACTCTAAAGCACCCGAGAGCGTTTTTTTCGATGCCAACCTAACCAGAGTGACGGGAGCGGCACAATTCAGAAAAAGTGCTCAGCTCGCCGAGAAAATGCGATTTAAGCAATAAAATTAAAAATGCTTATAAAACATAAACCAAACGTTGGAGGTGGTCATTTCTTAATGCGCAGTAATAAACTCGGCACTCTAAAGCACCCGAGAGCGTTTTTTTCGATGCCAACCTAACCAGAGTGACGGGAGCGGCACAATTCAGAAAAAGCGCTCAGCTCGCCGAGAAAATGCGATTTAAGCAATAAAATTAAAAATGCTTATAAAACATAAACCAAACGTTGGAGGTGGTCATTTCTTCATGCGCAGTGATAAACTCGGCACTCTAAAGCACCCGAGAGCGTTATTTTCGATGCCAACCTAACCAGAGTGACGGGAGCGGCACAATTCAGAAAAAGTGCTCAGCTCGCCGAGAAAATGCGATTTAAGCAATAAAATTAAAAATGCTTATAAAACATAAACCAAACGTTGGAGGTGGTCATTTCTTCATGCGCAGTGATAAACTCGGCACTCTAAAGCACCCGAGAGCGTTTTTTTCGATGCCAACCTAACCAGAGTGACGGGAGCGGCACAATTCAGAAAAAGTGCTCAGCTCGCCGAGAAAATGCGATTCAAGCAATAAAATTAAAAATGCTTATTAAACATAAACCAAACGTTGGAGGTGGTCATTTCTTCATGCGCAGTGAATAACTCGGCACTCTAAAGCACCCGAGAGCGTTTTTTTCGATGCCAACCTAACCAGAGTGACGGGAGCGGCACAATTCAGAAAAAGTGCTCAGCTCGCCGAGAAAATGCGATTTAAGCAATAAAATTAAAAATGCTTATAAAACATAAACCAAACGTTGGAGGTGGTCATTTCTTAATGCGCAGTAATAAACTCGGCACTCTAAAGCACCCGAGAGCGTTTTTTTCGATGCCAACCTAACCAGAGTGACGGGAGCGGCACAATTCAGAAAAAGTGCTCAGCTCGCCGAGAAAATGCGATTAAAGCAATAAAATTAAAAATGCTTATAAAACATAAACCAAACGTTGGAGGTGGTCATTTCTTAATGCGCAGTAATAAACTCGGCACTCTAAAGCACCCGAGAGCGTTTTTTTCGATGCCAACCTAACCAGAGTGACGGGAGCAGCACAATTCAGAAAACGTGCTCAGCTCGCCGAGAAAATGCGATTTAAGCAATAAAATTAAAAATGCTTATAAAACATAAACCAAACGTTGGAGGTGGTCATTTCTTAATGCGCAGTAATAAACTCGGCACTCTAAAGCACCCGAGAGCGTTTTTTTCGATGCCAACCTAACCAGAGTGACGGGAGCGGCACAATTCAGAAAAAGTGCTCAGCTCGCCGAGAAAATGCGGTTTAAGCAATAAAATTAAAAATGCTTATTAAACATAAACCAAACGTTGGGGGTGGTCATTTCTTCATGCGCAGTGAATAACTCGGCACTCTAAAGCACCCGAGAGCGTTTTTTTCGATGCCAACCTAACCAGAGTGACGGGAGCGGCACAATTCAGAAAAAGCGCTCAGCTCGCCGAGAAAATGCGATTTAAGCAATAAAATTAAAAATGCTTATTAAACATAAACCAAACATTGGAGGTGGTCATTTCTTCATGCGCAGTGAATAACTCGGCACTCTAAAGCACCCGAGAGCGTTTTTTTCGATGCCAACCTAACCAGAGTGACGGGAGCGGCACAATTCAGAAAAAGCGCTCAGCTCGCCGAGAAAATGCGATTTAAGCAATAAAATTAAAAATGCTTATAAAACATAAACCAAACGTTGGAGGTGGTCATTTCTTCATGCGCAGTGATAAACTCGGCACTCTAAAGCACCCGAGAGCGTTTTTTTCGATGCCAACCTAACCAGAGTGACGGGAGCGGCACAATTCAGAAAAAGTGCTCAGCTCGCCGAGAAAATGCGATTTAAGCAATAAAATTAAAAATGCTTATAAAACATAAACCAAACGTTGGAGGTGGTCATTTCTTCATGCGCAGTGAATAACTCGGCACTCTAAAGCACCCGAGAGCGTTTTTTTCGATGCCAACCTAACCAGAGTGACGGGAGCGGCACAATTCAGAAAAAGTGCTCAGCTCGCCGAGAAAATGCGATTTAAGCAATAAAATTAAAAAT
Source organism: Syngnathus typhle (assembly GCF_033458585.1). Lineage (NCBI taxonomy): Eukaryota > Metazoa > Chordata > Actinopteri > Syngnathiformes > Syngnathidae > Syngnathus > Syngnathus typhle. The sequence continues at coordinate 30,662 of NW_026872156.1, forward strand.
GCTTATAAAACATAAACCAAACGTTGGAGGTGGTCATTTCTTAATGCGCAGTAATAAACTCGGCACTCTAAAGCACCCGTGAGCGTTTTTTTCGATGCCAACCTAACCAGAGTGACGGGAGCGGCACAATTCAGAAAAAGTGCTCAGCTCGCCGAGAAAATGCGATTTAAGCAATAAAATTAAAAATGCTTATAAAACATAAACCAAACGTTGGAGGTGGTCATTTCTTCATGCGCAGTGATAAAGTCGGCACTCTAAAGCACCCGAGAGCGTTTTTTTCGATGCCAACCTAACCAGAGTGACGGGAGCGGCACAATTCAGAAAAAGCGCTCAGCTCGCCGAGAAAATGCGATTTAAGCAATAAAATTAAAAATGCTTATAAAACATAAACCAAACGTTGGAGGTGGTCATTTCTTCATGCGCAGTGATAAACTCGGCACTCTAAAGCACCCGAGAGCGTTTTTTTCGATGCCAACCTAACCAGAGTGACGGGAGCGGCACAATTCAGAAAAAGTGCTCAGCTCGCCGAGAAAATGCGATTCAAGCAATAAAATTAAAAATGCTTATTAAACATAAACCAAACGTTGGAGGTGGTCATTTCTTCATGCGCAGTGAATAACTCGGCACTCTAAAGCACCCGAGAGCGTTTTTTTCGATGCCAACCTAACCAGAGTGACGGGAGCGGCACAATTCAGAAAAAGTGCTCAGCTCGCCGAGAAAATGCGATTCAAGCAATAAAATTAAAAATGCTTATAAAACATAAACCAAACGTTGGAGGTGGTCATTTCTTCATGCGCAGTGATAAACTCGGCACTCTAAAGCACCCGAGAGCGTTTTTTTCGATGCCAACCTAACCAGAGTGACGGGAGCGGCACAATTCAGAAAAAGTGCTCAGCTCGCCGAGAAAATGCGATTTAAGCAATACAATTAAAAATGCTTATAAAACATAAACCAAACGTTGGAGGTGGTCATTTCTTCATGCGCAGTGATAAACTCGGCACTCTAAAGCACCCGAGAGCGTTTTTTTCGATGCCAACCTAACCAGAGTGATGGGAGCGGCACAATTCAGAAAAAGTGCTCAGCTCGCCGAGAAAATGCGATTTAAGCAATAAAATTAAAAATGCTTATAAAACATAAACCAAACGTTGGAGGTGGTCATTTCTTAATGCGCAGTAATAAACTCGGCACTCTAAAGCACCCGAGAGCGTTTTTTTCGATGCCAACCTAACCAGAGTGACGGGAGCGGCACAATTCAGAAAAAGTGCTCAGCTCGCCGAGAAAATGCGATTTAAGCAATAAAATTAAAAATGCTTATAAAACATAAACCAAACGTTGGAGGTGGTCATTTCTTAATGCGCAGTAATAAACTCGGCACTCTAGAGCACCCGAGAGCGTTTTTTTCGATGCCAACCTAACCAGAGTGACGGGAGCGGCACAATTCAGAAAAAGTGCTCAGCTCGCCGAGAAAATGCGATTTAAGCAATAAAATTAAAAATGCTTATAAAACATAAACCAAACGTTGGAAGTGGTCATTTCTTCATGCGCAGTGATAAACTCGGCACTCTAAAGCACCCGAGAGCGTTTTTTTCGATGCCAACCTAACCAGAGTTACGGGAGCGGCACAATTCAGAAAAAGCGCTCAGCTCGCCGAGAAAATGCGATTTAAGCAATAAAATTAAAAATGCTTATAAAACATAAACCAAACGTTGGAGGTGGTCATTTCTTCATGCGCAGTGATAAACTCGGCACTCTAAAGCACCCGAGAGCGTTTTTTTCGATGCCAACCTAACCAGAGTGACGGGAGCGGCACAATTCAGAAAAAGCGCTCAGCTCGCCGAGAAAATGCGATTTAAGCAATAAAATTAAAAATGCTTATAAAACATAAACCAAACGTTGGAGGTGGTCATTTCTTAATGCGCAGTAATAAACTCGGCACTCTATAGCACCCGAGAGCGTTTTTTTCGATGCCAACCTAACCAGAGTGACGGGAGAGGCACAATTCAGAAAAAGTGCTCAGCTCGCCGAGAAAATGCGATTTAAGCAATAAAATTAAAAATGCTTATAAAACATAAACCAAACGTTGGAGGTGGTCATTTCTCAATGCGCAGTAATAAACTCGGCACTCTAAAGCACCCGAGAGCGTTTTTTTCGATGCCAACCTAACCAGAGTGACGGGAGCGGCACAATTCAGAAAAAGTGCTCAGCTCGCCGAGAAAATGCGATTTAAGCAATAAAATTAAAAATGCTTATAAAACATAAACCAAACGTTGGAGGTGGTCATTTCTTAATGCGCAGTAATAAACTCGGCACTCTAAAGCACCCGTGAGCGTTTTTTTCGATGCCAACCTAACCAGAAAGACGGGAGCGGCACAATTCAGAAAAAGTGCTCAGCTCGCCGAGAAAATGCGATTTAAGCAATAAAATTAAAAATGCTTATAAAACATAAACCAAACGTTGGAGGTGGTCATTTCTTAATGCGCAGTAATAAACTCGGCACTCTAAAGCACCCGAGAGCGTTTTTTTCGATGCCAACCTAACCAGAGTGACGGGAGCGGCACAATTCAGAAAAAGCGCTCAGCTCGCCGAGAAAATGCGATTTAAGCAATAAAATTAAAAATGCTTATAAAACATAAACCAAACGTTGGAGGTGGTCATTTCTTAATGCGCAGTGATAAACTCGGCACTCTAGAGCACCCGAGAGCGTTTTTTTCGATGCCAACCTAACCAGAGTGACGGGAGCGGCACAATTCAGAAAAAGTGCTCAGCTCGCCGAGAAAATGCGATTTAAGCAATAAAATTAAAAATGCTTATAAAACATAAACCAAACGTTGGAGGTGGTCATTTCTTCATGCGCAGTGATAAACTCGGCACTCTAAAGCACCCGAGAGCGTTTTTTTCGATGCCAACCTAACCAGAGTTACGGGAGCGGCACAATTCAGAAAAAGCGCTCAGCTCGCCGAGAAAATGCGATTTAAGCAATACAATTAAAAATGCTTATAAAACATAAACCAAACGTTGGAGGTGGTCATTTCTTCATGCGCAGTGATAAACTCGGCACTCTAAAGCACCCGAGAGCGTTTTTTTCGATGCCAACCTAACCAGAGTGACGGGAGCGGCACAATTCAGAAAAAGCGCTCAGCTCGCCGAGAAAATGCGATTTAAGCAATAAAATTAAAAATGCTTATAAAACATAAACCAAACGTTGGAGGTGGTCATTTCTTCATGCGCAGTGATAAACTCGGCACTCTAAAGCACCCGAGAGCGTTTTTTTCGATGCCAACCTAACCAGAGTGACGGGAGCGGCACAATTCAGAAAAAGTGCTCAGCTCGCCGAGAAAATGCGATTTAAGCAATAAAATTAAAAATGCTTATAAAACATAAACCAAACGTTGGAGGTGGTCATTTCTCCATGCGCAGTGAATAACTCGGCACTCTAAAGCACCCGAGAGCGTTTTTTTCGATGCCAACCTAACCAGAGTGACGGGAGCGGCACAATTCAGAAAAAGTGCTCAGCTCGCCGAGAAAATGCGATTTAAGCAATAAAATTAAAAATGCTTATAAAACATAAACCAAACGTTGGAGGTGGTCATTTCTTAATGCGCAGTAATAAACTCGGCACTCTAAAGCACCCGTGAGCGTTTTTTTCGATGCCAACCTAACCAGAGTGACGGGAGCGGCACAATTCAGAAAAAGTGCTCAGCTCGCCGAGAAAATGCGATTTAAGCAATAAAATTAAAAATGCTTATAAAACATAAACCAAACGTTGGAGGTGGTCATTTCTTAATGCGCAGTAATAAACTCGGCACTCTAAAGCACCCGAGAGCGTTTTTTTCGATGCCAACCTAACCAGAGTGACGGGAGCGGCACAATTCAGAAAAAGCGCTCAGCTCGCCGAGAAAATGCGATTTAAGCAATAAAATTAAAAATGCTTATAAAACATAAACCAAACGTTGGAGGTGGTCATTTCTTCATGCGCAGTGATAAACTCGGCACTCTAAAGCACCCGTGAGCGTTTTTTTCGATGCCAACCTAACCAGAGTGACGGGAGCGGCACAATTCAGAAAAAGTGCTCAGCTCGCCGAGAAAATGCGATTTAAGCAATAAAATTAAAAATGCTTATAAAACATAAACCAAACGTTGGAGGTGGTCATTTCTTCATGCGCAGTGATAAACTCGGCACTCTAAAGCACCCGAGAGCGTTTTTTTCGATTCCAACCTAACCAGAGTGACGGGAGCGGCACAATTCAGAAAAAGTGCTCAGCTCGCCGAGAAAATGCGATTTAAGCAATAAAATTAAAAATGCTTATTAAACATAAACCAAACGTTGGAGGTGGTCATTTCTTCATGCGCAGTGAATAACTCGGCACTCTAAAGCACCCGATAGCGTTTTTTTCGATGCCAACCTAACCAGAGTGACGGGAGCGGCACAATTCAGAAAAAGTGCTCAGCTCGCCGAGAAAATGCGATTTAAGCAATAAAATTAAAAATGCTTATAAAACATAAACCAAACGTTGGAGGTGGTCATTTCTTAATGCGCAGTAATAAACTCGGCACTCTAAAGCACCCGAGAGCGTTTTTTTCGATGCCAACCTAAGCAGAGTGACGGGAGCGGCACAATTCAGAAAAAGTGCTCAGCTCGCCGAGAAAATGCGATTTAAGCAATAAAATTAAAAATGCTTATAAAACATAAACCAAACGTTGGAGGTGGTCATTTCTTAATGCGCAGTAATAAACTCGGCACTCTAAAGCACCCGAGAGCGTTTTTTTCGATGCCAACCTAACCAGAGTGACGGGAGCGGCACAATTCAGAAAAAGCGCTCAGCTCGCCGAGAAAATGCGATTTAAGCAATAAAATTAAAAATGCTTATAAAACATAAACCAAACGTTGGAGGTGGTCATTTCTTCGTGCGCAGTGATAAACTCGGCACTCTAAAGCACCCGAGAGCGTTTTTTTCGATGCCAACCTAACCAGAGTGACGGGAGCGGCACAATTCAGAAAAAGTGCTCAGCTCGCCGAGAAAATGCGATTTAAGCAATAAAATTAAAAATGCTTATAAAACATAAACCAAACGTTGGAGGTGGTCATTTCTTAATGCGCAGTAATAAACTCGGCACTCTAAAGCACCCGAGAGCGTTTTTTTCGATGCCAACCTAACCAGAGTGACGGGAGCGGCACAATTCAGAAAAAGCGCTCAGCTCGCCGAGAAAATGCGATTTAAGCAATAAAATTAAAAATGCTTATAAAACATAAACCAAACGTTGGAGGTGGTCATTTCTTAATGCGCAGTAATAAACTCAGCACTCTAAAGCACCCGAGAGCGTTTTTTTCGATGCCAACCTAACCAGAGTGACGGGAGCGGCACAATTCAGAAAAAGCGCTCAGCTCGCCGAGAAAATGCGATTTAAGCAATAAAATTAAAAATGCTTATAAAACATAAACCAAACGTTGGAGGTGGTCATTTCTTCATGCGCAGTGAATAACTCGGCACTCTAAAGCACCCGAGAGCGTTTTTTTCGATGCCAAGTGACGGGAGCGGCACAATTCAGAAAAAGTGCTCAGCTCGCCGAGAAAATGCGATTTAAGCTATAAAATTAAAAATGCTTATAAAACATAAACCAAACGTTGGAGGTGGTCATTTCTTAATGCGCAGTAATAAACTCGGCACTCTAAAGCACCCGAGAGCGTTTTTTTCGATGCCAACCTAACCAGAGTGACGGGAGCGGCACAATTCAGAAAAAGCGCTCAGCTCGCCGAGAAAATGCGATTTAAGCAATAAAATTAAAAATGCTTATAAAACATAAACCAAACGTTGGAGGTGGTCATTTCTTAATGCGCAGTAATAAACTCAGCACTCTAAAGCACCCGAGAGCGTTTTTTTCGATGCCAACCTAACCAGAGTGACGGGAGCGGCACAATTCAGAAAAAGCGCTCAGCTCGCCGAGAAAATGCGATTTAAGCAATAAAATTAAAAATGCTTATAAAACATAAACCAAACGTTGGAGGTGGTCATTTCTTCATGCGCAGTGAATAACTCGGCACTCTAAAGCACCCGAGAGCGTTTTTTTCGATGCCAAGTGACGGGAGCGGCACAATTCAGAAAAAGTGCTCAGCTCGCCGAGAAAATGCGATTTAAGCAATAAAATTAAAAATGCTTATAAAACATAAACCAAACGTTGGAGGTGGTCATTTCTTAATGCGCAGTAATAAACTCGGCACTCTAAAGCACCCGAGAGCGTTTTTTTCGATGCCAACCTAACCAGAGTGACGGGAGCGGCACAATTCAGAAAAAGTGCTCAGCTCGCCGAGAAAATGCGATTTAAGCAATAAAATTAAAAATGCTTATAAAACATAAACCAAACGTTGGAGGTGGTCATTTCTTAATGCGCAGTAATAAACTCGGCACTCTAAAGCACCCGAGAGCGTTTTTTTCGATGCCAACCTAACCAGAGTGACGGGAGCGGCACAATTCAGAAAAAGTGCTCAGCTCGCCGAGAAAATGCGATTTAAGCAATAAAATTAAAAATGCTTATAAAACATAAACCAAACGTTGGAGGTGGTCATTTCTTAATGCGCAGTAATAAACTCGGCACTCTTAAGCACCCGAGAGCGTTTTTTTCGATGCCAACCTAACCAGAGTGACGGGAGCGGCACAATTCAGAAAAAGTGCTCAGCTCACCGAGAAAATGCGATTTAAGCAATAAAATTAAAAATGCTTATTAAACATAAACCAAACGTTGGAGGTGGTCATTTCTTCATGCGCAGTGAATAACTCGGCACTCTAAAGCACCCGAGAGCGTTTTTTTCGATGCCAACCTAACCAGAGTGACGGGAGCGGCACAATTCAGAAAAAGCGCTCAGCTCGCCGAGAAAATGCGATTTAAGCAATAAAATTAAAAATGCTTATTAAACATAAACCAAACATTGGAGGTGGTCATTTCTTCATGCGCAGTGAATAACTCGGCACTCTAAAGCACCCGAGAGCGTTTTTTTCGATTCCAACCTAACCAGAGTGACGGGAGCGGCACAATTCAGAAAAAGCGCTCAGCTCGCCGAGAAAATGCGATTTAAGCAATAAAATTAAAAATGCTTATAAAACATAAACCAAACGTTGGAGGTGGTCATTTCTTCATGCGCAGTGATAAACTCGGCACTCTAAAGCACCCGAGAGCGTTTTTTTCGATGCCAACCTAACCAGAGTGACGGGAGCGGCACAATTCAGAAAAAGTGCTCAGCTCGCCGAGAAAATGCGATTTAAGCAATAAAATTAAAAATGCTTATAAAACATAAACCAAACGTTGGAGGTGGTCATTTCTTCATGCGCAGTGAATAACTCGGCACTCTAAAGCACCCGAGAGCGTTTTTTTCGATGCCAACCTAACCAGAGTGACGGGAGCGGCACAATTCAGAAAAAGTGCTCAGCTCGCCGAGAAAATGCGATTTAAGCAATAAAATTAAAAATGCTTATAAAACATAAACCAAACGTTGGAGGTGGTCATTTCTTAATGCGCAGTAATAAACTCGGCACTCTAAAGCACCCGAGAGCGTTTTTTTCGATGCCAACCTAACCAGAGTGACGGGAGCGGCACAATTCAGAAAAAGTGCTCAGCTCGCCGAGAAAATGCGATTTAAGCAATAAAATTAAAAATGCTTATAAAACATAAACCAAACGTTGGAGGTGGTCATTTCTTAATGCGCAGTAATAAACTCGGCACTCTAGAGCACTCGAGAGCGTTTTTTTCGATGCCAACCTAACCAGAGTGACGGGAGCGGCACAATTCAGAAAAAGTGCTCAGCTCGCCGAGAAAATGCGATTTAAGCAATAAAATTAAAAATGCTTATAAAACATAAACCAAACGTTGGAAGTGGTCATTTCTTCATGCGCAGTGATAAACTCGGCACTCTAAAGCACCCGAGAGCGTTTTTTTCGATGCCAACCTAACCAGAGTTACGGGAGCGGCACAATTCAGAAAAAGCGCTCAGCTCGCCGAGAAAATGCGATTTAAGCAATAAAATTAAAAATGCTTATAAAACATAAACCAAACGTTGGAGGTGGTCATTTCTTCATGCGCAGTGATAAACTCGGCACTCTAAAGCACCCGAGAGCGTTTTTTTCGATGCCAACCTAACCAGAGTGACGGGAGCGGCACAATTCAGAAAAAGCGCTCAGAACGCCGAGAAAATGCGATTTAAGCAATAAAATTAAAAATGCTTATAAAACATAAACCAAACGTTGGAGGTGGTCATTTCTTCATGCGCAGTGAATAACTCGGCACTCTATAGCACCCGAGAGCGTTTTTTTCGATGCCAACCTAACCAGAGTGACGGGAGCGGCACAATTCAGAAAAAGCGCTCAGCTCGCCGAGAAAATGCGATTTAAGCAATAAAATTAAAAATGCTTATAAAACATAAACCAAACGTTGGAGGTGGTCATTTCTTAATGCGCAGTAATAAACTTGGCACTCTAAAGCACCCGAGAGCGTTTTTTTCGATGCCAACCTAACCAGAGTGACGGGAGCGGCACAATTCAGAAAAAGTGCTCAGCTCGCCGAGAAAATGCGATTTAAGCAATAAAATTAAAAATGCTTATAAAACATAAACCAAACGTTGGAGGTGGTCATTTCTTCATGCGCAGTGATAAACTCGGCACTCTAAAGCACCCGAGAGCGTTTTTTTCGATGCCAACCTAACCAGAGTGACGGGAGCGGCACAATTCAGAAAAAGTGCTCAGCTCGCCGAGAAAATGCGATTTAAGCAATAAAATTAAAAATGCTTATAAAACATAAACCAAACGTTGGAGGTGGTCATTTCTTCATGCGCAGTGATAAACTCGGCACTCTAAAGCACCCGAGAGCGTTTTTTTCGATGCCAACCTAACCAGAGTGACGGGAGCGGCACAATTCAGAAAAAGTGCTCAGCTCGCCGAGAAAATGCGATTCAAGCAATAAATTAAAAAATGCTTATTAAACATAAACCAAACGTTGGAGGTGGTCATTTCTTCATGCGCAGTGAATAACTCGGCACTCTAAAGCACCCGAAAGCGTTTTTTTCGATGCCAACCTAACCAGAGTGACGGGAGCGGCACAATTCAGAAAAAGTGCTCAGCTCGCCGAGAAAATGCGATTTAAGCAATAAAATTAAAAATGCTTATAAAACATAAACCAAACGTTGGAGGTGGTCATTTCTTAATGCGCAGTAATAAACTCGGCACTCTAAAGCACCCGAGAGCGTTTTTTTCGATGCCAACCTAACCAGAGTGACGGGAGCGGCACAATTCAGAAAAAGTGCTCAGCTCGCCGAGAAAATGCGATTTAAGCAATAAAATTAAAAATGCTTATAAAACATAAACCAAACGTTGGAGGTGGTCATTTCTTAATGCGCAGTAATAAACTCGGCACTCTTAAGCACCCGAGAGCGTTTTTTTCGATGCCAACCTAACCAGAGTGACGGGAGCGGCACAATTCAGAAAAAGTGCTCAGCTCGCCGAGAAAATGCGATTTAAGCAATAAAATTAAAAATGCTTATTAAACATAAACCAAACGTTGGAGGTGGTCATTTCTTCATGCGCAGTGAATAACTCGGCACTCTAAAGCACCCGAGAGCGTTTTTTTCGATGCCAACCTAACCAGAGTGACGGGAGCGGCACAATTCAGAAAAAGTGCTCAGCTCGCCGAGAAAATGCGATTTAAGCAATAAAATTAAAAATGCTTATAAAACATAAACCAAACGTTGGAGGTGGTCATTTCTTAATGCGCAGTAATAAACTCGGCACTCTAGAGCACCCGAGAGCGTTTTTTTCGATGCCAACCTAACCAGAGTGACGGGAGCGGCACAATTCAGAAAAAGTGCTCAGCTCGCCGAGAAAATGCGATTTAAGCAATAAAATTAAAAATGCTTATAAAACATAAACCAAACGTTGGAAGTGGTCATTTCTTCATGCGCAGTGATAAACTCGGCACTCTAAAGCACCCGAGAGCGTTTTTTTCGATGCCAACCTAACCAGAGTTACGGGAGCGGCACAATTCAGAAAAAGCGCTCAGCTCGCCGAGAAAATGCGATTTAAGCAATAAAATTAAAAATGCTTATAAAACATAAACCAAACGTTGGAGGTGGTCATTTCTTCATGCGCAGTGATAAACTCGGCACTCTAAAGCACCCGAGAGCGTTTTTTTCGATGCCAACCTAACCAGAGTGACGGGAGCGGCACAATTCAGAAAAAGCGCTCAGCTCGCCGAGAAAATGCGATTTAAGCAATAAAATTAAAAATGCTTATAAAACATAAACCAAACGTTGGAGGTGGTCATTTCTTAATGCGCAGTAATAAACTCGGCACTCTAAAGCACCCGAGAGCGTTTTTTTCGATGCCAACCTAACCAGAGTGACGGGAGCGGCACAATTCAGAAAAAGTGCTCAGCTCGCCGAGAAAATGCGATTTAAGCAATAAAATTAAAAATGCTTATAAAACATAAACCAAACGTTGGAGGTGGTCATTTCTCAATGCGCAGTAATAAACTCGGCACTCTAAAGCACCCGAGAGCGTTTTTTTCGATGCCAACCTAACCAGAGTGACGGGAGCGGCACAATTCAGAAAAAGCGCTCAGCTCGCCGAGAAAATGCGATTTAAGCAATAAAATTAAAAATGCTTATAAAACATAAACCAAACGTTGGAGGTGGTCATTTCCTAATGCGCAGTAATAAACTCGGCACTCTAAAGCACCCGAGAGCGTTTTTTTCGATGCGAACCTAACCAGAGTGACGGGAGCGGCACAATTCAGAAAAAGTGCTCAGCTCGCCGAGAAAATGCGATTTAAGCAATAAAATTAAAAATGCTTATAAAACATAAACCAAACGTTGGAGGTGGTCATTTCTTAATGCGCAGTAATAAACTCGGCACTCTAGAGCACCCGAGAGCGTTTTTTTCGATGCCAACCTAACCAGAGTGACGGGAGCGGCACAATTCAGAAAAAGTGCTCAGCTCGCCGAGAAAATGCGATTTAAGCAATAAAATTAAAAATGCTTATAAAACATAAACCAAACGTTGGAGGTGGTCATTTCTTAATGCGCAGTAATAAACTCGGCACTCTAAAGCACCCGTGAGCGTTTTTTTCGATGCCAACCTAACCAGAGTGACGGGAGCGGCACAATTCAGAAAAAGTGCTCAGCTCGCCGAGAAAATGCGATTTAAGCAATAAAATTAAAAATGCTTAGAAAACATAAACCAAACGTTGGAGGTGGTCATTTCTTAATGCGCAGTAATAAACTCGGCACTCTAAAGCACCCGAGAGCGTTTTTTTCGATGCCAACCTAACCAGAGTGACGGGAGCGGCACAATTCAGAAAAAGTGCTCAGCTCGCCGAGAAAATGTGATTTAAGCAATAAAATTAAAAATGCTTATAAAACATAAACCAAACGTTGGAGGTGGTCATTTCTCCATGCGCAGTGAATAACTCGGCACTCTAAAGCACCCGAGAGCGTTTTTTTCGATGCCAACCTAACCAGAGTGACGGGAGCGGCACAATTCAGAAAAAGTGCTCAGCTCGCCGAGAAAATGCGATTTAAGCAATAAAATTAAAAATGCTTATAAAACATAAACCAAACGTTGGAGGTGGTCATTTCTTAATGCGCAGTAATAAACTCGGCACTCTAAAGCACCCGTGAGCGTTTTTTTCGATGCCAACCTAACCAGAGTGACGGGAGCGGCACAATTCAGAAAAAGTGCTCAGCTCGCCGAGAAAATGCGATTTAAGCAATAAAATTAAAAATGCTTATAAAACATAAACCAAACGTTGGAAGTGGTCATTTCTTAATGCGCAGTAATAAACTCGGCACTCTAAAGCACCCGAGAGCGTTTTTTTCGATGCCAACCTAACCAGAGTGACGGGAGCGGCACAATTCAGAAAAAGCGCTCAGCTCGCCGAGAAAATGCGATTTAAGCAATAAAATTAAAAATGCTTATAAAACATAAACCAAACGTTGGAGGTGGTCATTTCTTCATGCGCAGTGATAAACTCGGCACTCTAAAGCACCCGAGAGCGTTTTTTTCGATGCCAACCTAACCAGAGTGACGGGAGCGGCACAATTCAGAAAAAGTGCTCAGCTCGCCGAGAAAATGCGATTTAAGCAATAAAATTAAAAATGCTTATAAAACATAAACCAAACGTTGGAGGTGGTCATTTCTTCATGCGCAGTGATAAACTCGGCACTCTAAAGCACCCGAGAGCGTTTTTTTCGATGCCAACCTAACCAGAGTGACGGGAGCGGCACAATTCAGAAAAAGTGCTCAGCTCGCCGAGAAAATGCGATTCAAGCAATAAAATTAAAAATGCTTATTAAACATAAACCAAACGTTGGAGGTGGTCATTTCTTCATGCGCAGTGAATAACTCGGCACTCTAAAGCACCCGAGAGCGTTTTTTTCGATGCCAACCTAACCAGAGTGACGGGAGCGGCACAATTCAGAAAAAGTGCTCAGCTCGCCGAGAAAATGCGATGTAAGCAATAAAATTAAAAATGCTTATAAAACATAAACCAAACGTTGGAGGTGGTCATTTCTTAATGCGCAGTAATAAATTCGGCACTCTAGAGCACCCGAGAGCGTTTTTTTCGATGCCAACCTAACCAGAGTTACGGGAGCGGCACAATTCAGAAAAAGCGCTCAGCTCGCCGAGAAAATGCGATTTAAGCAATACAATTAAAAATGCTTATAAAACATAAACCAAACGTTGGAGGTGGTCATTTCTTCATGCGCAGTGATAAACTCGGCACTCTAAAGCACCCGAGAGCGTTTTTTTCGATGCCAACCTAACCAGAGTGACGGGAGCGGCACAATTCAGAAAAAGCGCTCAGCTCGCCGAGAAAATGCGATTTAAGCAATAAAATTAAAAATGCTTATAAAACATAAACCAAACGTTGGAGGTGGTCATTTCTTAATGCGCAGTAATAAACTCGGCACTCTAAAGCACCCGAGAGCGTTTTTTTCGATGCCAACCTAACCAGAGTGACGGGAGCGGCACAATTCAGAAAAAGCGCTCAGCTCGCCGAGAAAATGCGATTTAAGCAATAAAATTAAAAATGCTTATAAAACATAAACCAAACGTTGGAGGTGGTCATTTCTTCATGCGCAGTGATAAACTCGGCACTCTAAAGCACCCGAGAGCGTTTTTTTCGATGCCAACCTAACCAGAGTTACGGGAGCGGCACAATTCAGAAAAAGCGCTCAGCTCGCCGAGAAAATGCGATTTAAGCAATAAAATTAAAAATGCTTATAAAACATAAACCAAACGTTGGAGGTGGTCATTTCTTCATGCGCAGTGATAAACTCGGCACTCTAAAGCACCCGAGAGCGTTTTTTTCGATGCCAACCTAACCAGAGTGACGGGAGCGGCACAATTCAGAAAAAGCGCTCAGCTCGCCGAGAAAATGCGATTTAAGCAATAAAATTAAAAATGCTTATAAAACATAAACCAAACGTTGGAGGTGGTCATTTCTTAATGCGCAGTAATAAACTCGGCACTCTAAAGCACCCGAGAGCGTTTTTTTCGATGCCAACCTAACCAGAGTGACGGGAGCGGCACAATTCAGAAAAAGTGCTCAGCTCGCCGAGAAAATGCGATTTAAGCAATAAAATTAAAAATGCTTATAAAACATAAACCAAACGTTGGAGGTGGTCATTTCTTCATGCACAGTGATAAACTCGGCACTCTAAAGCACCCGAGAGCGTTTTTTTCGATGCCAACCTAACTAGAGTGACGGGAGCGGCACAATTCAGAAAAAGTGCTCAGCTCGCCGAGAAAATGCGATTTAAGCAATAAAATTAAAAATGCTTATAAAACATAAACCAAACGTTGGAGGTGGTCATTTCTCCATGCGCAGTGAATAACTCGGCACTCTAAAGCACCCGAGAGCGTTTTTTTCGATGCCAACCTAACCAGAGTGACGGGAGCGGCACAATTCAGAAAAAGTGCTCAGCTCGCCGAGAAAATGCGATTTAAGCAATAAAATTAAAAATGCTTATAAAACATAAACCAAACGTTGGAGGTGGTCATTTCTTAATGCGCAGTAATAAACTCGGCACTCTAAAGCACCCGTGAGCGTTTTTTTCGATGCCAACCTAACCAGAGTGACGGGAGCGGCACAATTCAGAAAAAGTGCTCAGCTCGCCGAGAAAATGCGATTTAAGCAATAAAATTAAAAATGCTTATAAAACATAAACCAAACGTTGGAGCTGGTCATTTCTTAATGCGCAGTAATAAACTCGGCACTCTAAAGCACCCGAGAGCGTTTTTTTCGATGCCAACCTAACCAGAGTTACGGGAGCGGCACAATTCAGAAAAAGCGCTCAGCTCGCCGAGAAAATGCGATTTAAGCAATAAAATTAAAAATGCTTATAAAACATAAACCAAACGTTGGAGGTGGTCATTTCTTCATGCGCAGTGAATAACTCGGCACTCTAAAGCACCCGAGAGCGTTTTTTTCGATGCCAACCTAACCAGAGTGACGGGAGCGGCACAATTCAGAAAAAGTGCTCAGCTCGCCGAGAAAATGCGATTTAAGCAATAAAATTAAAAATGCTTATAAAACATAAACCAAACGTTGGAGGTGGTCATTTCTTAATGCGCAGTAATAAACTCGGCACTCTAAAGCACCCGTGAGCGTTTTTTTCGATGCCAACCTAACCAGAGTGACGGGAGCGGCACAATTCAGAAAAAGTGCTCAATTCGCCGAGAAAATGCGATTTAAGCAATAAAATTAAAAATGCTTATAAAACATAAACCAAACGTTGGAGGTGGTCATTTCTTAATGCGCAGTAATAAACTCGGCACTCTAGAGCACCCGAGAGCGTTTTTTTCGATGCCAACCTAACCAGAGTAACGGGAGCGGCACAATTCAGAAAAAGTGCTCAGCTCGCCGAGAAAATGCGATTTAAGCAATAAAATTAAAAATGCTTATAAAACATAAACCAAACGTTGGAGGTGGTCATTTCTTCATGCGCAGTGATAAACTCGGCACTCTAAAGCACCCGAGAGCGTTTTTTTCGATGCCAACCTAACCAGAGTTACGGGAGCGGCACAATTCAGAAAAACCGCTCAGCTCGCCGAGAAAATGCGATTTAAGCAATACAATTAAAAATGCTTATAAAACATAAACCAAACGTTGGAGGTGGTCATTTCTTCATGCGCAGTGATAAACTCGGCACTCTAAAGCACCCGAGAGCGTTTTTTTCGATGCCAACCTAACCAGAGTGACGGGAGCGGCACAATTCAGAAAAAGCGCTCAGCTCGCCGAGAAAATGCGATTTAAGCAATAAAATTAAAAATGCTTATAAAACATAAACCAAACGTTGGAGGTAGTCATTTCTTCATGCGCAGTGATAAACTCGGCACTCTAAAGCACCCGAGAGCGTTTTTTTCGATGCCAACCTAACCAGAGTGACGGGAGCGGCACAATTCAGAAAAAGTGCTCAGCTCGCCGAGAAAATGCGATTTAAGCAATAAAATTAAAAATGCTTATAAAACATAAACCAAACGTTGGAGGTGGTCATTTCTCCATGCGCAGTGAAAAACTCGGCACTCTAAAGCAGCCGAGAGCGTTTTTTTCGATGCCAACCTAACCAGAGTGACGGGAGCGGCACAATTCAGAAAAAGTGCTCAGCTCGCCGAGAAAATGCGATTTAAGCAATAAAATTAAAAATGCTTATAAAACATAAACCAAACGTTGGAGGTGGTCATTTCTTAATGCGCAGTAATAAACTCGGCACTCTCAAGCACCCGTGAGCGTTTTTTTCGATGCCAACCTAACCAGAGTGACGGGAGCGGCACAATTCAGAAAAAGTGCTCAGCTCGCCGAGAAAATGCGA
This sequence comes from Syngnathus typhle, assembly GCF_033458585.1. Taxonomy (NCBI): domain Eukaryota; kingdom Metazoa; phylum Chordata; class Actinopteri; order Syngnathiformes; family Syngnathidae; genus Syngnathus; species Syngnathus typhle. The sequence continues at coordinate 46,515 of NW_026872156.1, forward strand.
TTTAAGCAATAAAATTAAAAATGCTTATAAAACATAAACCAAACGTTGGAGGTGGTCATTTCTTAATGCGCAGTAATAAACTCGGCACTCTAAAGCACCCGAGAGCGTTTTTTTCGATGCCAACCTAACCAGAGTGACGGGAGCGGCACAATTCAGAAAAAGCGCTCAGCTCGCCGAGAAAATGCGATTTAAGCAATAAAATTAAAAATGCTTATAAAACATAAACCAAACGTTGGAGGTGGTCATTTCTTCATGCGCAGTGATAAACTCGGCACTCTAAAGCACCCGAGAGCGTTTTTTTCGATGCCAACCTAACCAGAGTGACGGGAGCGGCACAATTCAGAAAAAGTGCTCAGCTCGCCGAGAAAATGCGATTTAAGCAATAAAATTAAAAATGCTTATAAAACATAAACCAAACGTTGGAGGTGGTCATTTCTTCATGCGCAGTGATAAACTCGGCACTCTAAAGCACCCGAGAGCGTTTTTTTCGATGCCAACCTAACCAGAGTGACGGGAGCGGCACAATTCAGAAAAAGTGCTCAGCTCGCCGAGAAAATGCGATTCAAGCAATAAAATTAAAAATGCTTATTAAACATAAACCAAACGTTGGAGGTGGTCATTTCTTCATGCGCAGTGAATAACTCGGCACAAGCACCCGAGAGCGTTTTTTTCGATGCCAACCTAACCAGAGTGACGGGAGCGGCACAATTCAGAAAAAGTGCTCAGCTCGCCGAGAAAATGCGATTTAAGCAATAAAATTAAAAATGCTTATAAAACATAAACCAAACGTTGGAGGTGGTCATTTCTTAATGCGCAGTAATAAACTCGGCACTCTAGAGCACCCGAGAGCGTTTTTTTCGATGCCAACCTAACCAGAGTGACGGGAGCGGCACAATTCAGAAAAAGTGCTCAGCTCGCCGAGAAAATGCGATTTAAGCAATAAAATTAAAAATGCTTATAAAACATAAACCAAACGTTGGAGGTGGTCATTTCTTCATGCGCAGTGATAAACTCGGCACTCTAAAGCACCCGAGAGCGTTTTTTTCGATGCCAACCTAACCAGAGTTACGGGAGCGGCACAATTCAGAAAAAGCGCTCAGCTCGCCGAGAAAATGCGATTTAAGCAATACAATTAAAAATGCTTATAAAACATAAACCAAACGTTGGAGGTGGTCATTTCTTCATGCGCAGTGATAAACTCGGCACTCTAAAGCACCCGAGAGCGTTTTTTTCGATGCCAACCTAACCAGAGTGACGGGAGCGGCGCAATTCAGAAAAAGCGCTCAGCTCGCCGAGAAAATGCGATTTAAGCAATAAAATTAAAAATGCTTATAAAACATAAACCAAACGTTGGAGGTGGTCATTTCTTCATGCGCAGTGATAAACTCGGCACTCTAAAGCACCCGAGAGCGTTTTTTTCGATGCCAACCTAACCAGAGTGACGGGAGCGGCACAATTCAGAAAAAGTGCTCAGCTCGCCGAGAAAATGCGATTTAAGCAATAAAATTAAAAATGCTTATAAAACATAAACCAAACGTTGGAGGTGGTCATTTCTCCATGCGCAGTGAATAACTCGGCACTCTAAAGCACCCGAGAGCGTTTTTTTCGATGCCAACCTAACCAGAGTGACGGGAGCGGCACAATTCAGAAAAAGTGCTCAGCTCGCCGAGAAAATGCGATTTAAGCAATAAAATTAAAAATGCTTATAAAACATAAATCAAACGTTGGAGGTGGTCATTTCTTAATGCGCAGTAATAAACTCGGCACTCTAAAGCACCCGTGAGCGTTTTTTTCGATGCCAACCTAACCAGAGTGACGGGAGCGGCACAATTCAGAAAAAGTGCTCAGCTCGCCGAGAAAATGCGATTTAAGCAATAAAATTAAAAATGCTTATAAAACATAAACCAAACGTTGGAGGTGGTCATTTCTTAATGCGCAGTAATAAACTCGGCACTCTAAAGCACCCGAGAGCGTTTTTTTCGATGCCAACCTAACCAGAGTGACGGGAGCGGCACAATTCAGAAAAAGTGCTCAGCTCGCCGAGAAAATGCGATTTAAGCAATAAAATTAAAAATGCTTATAAAACATAAACCAAACGTTGGAGGTGGTCTTTTCTTAATGCGCAGTAAAAAACTCGGCACTCTAAAGCACCCGAGAGCGTTTTTTTCGATGCCAACCTAACCAGAGTGACGGGAGCGGCACAATTCAGAAAAAGCGCTCAGCTCGCCGAGAAAATGCGATTTAAGCAATAAAATTAAAAATGCTTATAAAACATAAACCAAACGTTGGAGGTGGTCATTTCTTCGTGCGCAGTGAATAACTCGGCACTCTAAAGATTAAGATTAAAGATTAAAGTCCCAATGATCGTCACACACACACCTGGGTGTGGTGAAATTTGTCCTCTGCATTTAACCCATCCCCGTGTGATTTTAATCCATCCCCTGGGGGAGAGGGGAGCAGTGAGCAGCAGCGGTGCCGCGCTCGGGAATCAGTTGGTGATCTAACCCCCCAATTCCAACCCTTAATGCTGAGTGCCAAGCAGGGAGGCAATGGGTCCCATTTTTATAGTCTTTGGTATGACCCGGCCAGGGTTTGAACCCACAACCTTCCGGTCTCAGGGCGGACACTCTACCACTATGCCACTGAGCCACCCGAGAGCGTTTTTTTCGATGCCAACCTAACCAGAGTGACGGGAGCGGCACAATTCAGAAAAAGTGCTCAGCTCGCCGAGAAAATGCGATTTAAGCAATAAAATTAAAAATGCTTATAAAACATAAACCAAACGTTGGAGGTGGTCATTTCTTAATGCGCAGTAATAAACTCGGCACTCTAAAGCACCCGAGAGCGTTTTTTTCGATGCCAACCTAACCAGAGTGACGGGAGCGGCACAATTCAGAAAAAGCGCTCAGCTCGCCGAGAAAATGCGATTTAAGCAATAAAATTAAAAATGCTTATAAAACATAAACCAAACGTTGGAGGTGGTCATTTCTTAATGCGCAGTAATAAACTCAGCACTCTAAAGCACCCGAGAGCGTTTTTTTCGATGCCAACCTAACCAGAGTGACGGGAGCGGCACAATTCAGAAAAAGCGCTCAGCTCGCCGAGAAAATGCGATTTAAGCAATAAAATTAAAAATGCTTATAAAACATAAACCAAACGTTGGAGGTGGTCATTTCTTCATGCGCAGTGAATAACTCGGCACTCTAAAGCACCCGAGAGCGTTTTTTTCGATGCCAAGTGACGGGAGCGGCACAATTCAGAAAAAGTGCTCAGCTCGCCGAGAAAATGCGATTTAAGCTATAAAATTAAAAATGCTTATAAAACATAAACCAAACGTTGGAGGTGGTCATTTCTTAATGCGCAGTAATAAACTCGGCACTCTAAAGCACCCGAGAGCGTTTTTTTCGATGCCAACCTAACCAGAGTGACGGGAGCGGCACAATTCAGAAAAAGTGCTCAGCTCGCCGAGAAAATGCGATTTAAGCAATAAAATTAAAAATGCTTATAAAACATAAACCAAACGTTGGAGGTGGTCATTTCTTAATGCGCAGTAATAAACTCGGCACTCTAAAGCACCCGAGAGCGTTTTTTTCGATGCCAACCTAACCAGAGTGACGGGAGCGGCACAATTCAGAAAAAGTGCTCAGCTCGCCGAGAAAATGCGATTTAAGCAATAAAATTAAAAATGCTTATTAAACATAAACCAAACGTTGGAGGTGGTCATTTCTTCATGCGCAGTGAATAACTCGGCACTCTAAAGCACCCGAGAGCGTTTTTTTCGATGCCAACCTAACCAGAGTGACGGGAGCGGCACAATTCAGAAAAAGCGCTCAGCTCGCCGAGAAAATGCGAATTAAGCAATAAAATTAAAAATGCTTATAAAACATAAACCAAACGTTGGAGGTGGTCATTTCTTAATGCGCAGTAATAAACTCGGCACTCTAAAGCACCCGAGAGCGTTTTTTTTCGATGCCAACCTAACCAGAGTGACGGGAGCGGCACAATTCAGAAAAAGTGCTCAGCTCGCCGAGAAAATGCGATTTAAGCAATAAAATTAAAAATGCTTATAAAACATAAACCAAACGTTGGAGGTGGTCATTTCTTAATGCGCAGTAATAAACTCGGCACTCTAAAGCACCCGAGAGCGTTTTTTTCGATGCCAACCTAACCAGAGTGACGGGAGCGGCACAATTCAGAAAAAGTGCTCAGCTCGCCGAGAAAATGCGATTTAAGCAATAAAATTAAAAATGCTTATTAAACATAAACCAAACGTTGGAGGTGGTCATTTCTTCATGCGCAGTGAATAACTCGGCACTCTAAAGCACCCGATAGCGTTTTTTTCGATGCCAACCTAACCAGAGTGACGGGAGCGGCACAATTCAGAAAAAGTGCTCAGCTCGCCGAGAAAATGCGATTTAAGCAATAAAATTAAAAATGCTTATAAAACGTAAACCAAACGTTGGAGGTGGTCATTTCTTAATGCGCAGTAATAAACTCGGCACTCTAAAGCACCCGAGAGCGTTTTTTTCGATGCCAACCTAACCAGAGTGACGGGAGCGGCACAATTTAGAAAAAGTGCTCAGCTCGCCGAGAAAATGCGATTTAAGCAATAAAATTAAAAATGCTTATAAAACATAAACCAAACGTTGGAGGTGGTCATTTCTTAATGCGCAGTAATAAACTCGGTACTCTAAAGCACCCGAGAGCGTTTTTTTCGATGCCAACCTAACCAGAGTGACGGGAGCGGCACAATTCAGAAAAAGCGCTCAGCTCGCCGAGAAAATGCGATTTAAGCAATAAAATTAAAAATGCTTATAAAACATAAACCAAACGTTGGAGGTGGTCATTTCTTCATGCGCAGTGATAAACTCGGCACTCTAAAGCACCCGAGAGCGTTTTTTTCGATGCCAACCTAACCAGAGTGACGGGAGCGGCACAATTCAGAAAAAGTGCTCAGCTCGCCGAGAAAATGCGATTTAAGCAATAAAATTAAAAATGCTTATAAAACATAAACCAAACGTTGGAGGTGGTCATTTCTTCATGCGCAGTGATAAACTCGGCACTCTAAAGCACCCGAGAGCGTTTTTTTCGATGCCAACCTAACCAGAGTGACGGGAGCGGCACAATTCAGAAAAAGTGCTCAGCTCGCCGAGAAAATGCGATTCAAGCAATAAAATTAAAAATGCTTATTAAACATAAACCAAACGTTGGAGGTGGTCATTTCTTCATGCGCAGTGAATAACTCGGCACTCTAAAGCACCCGAGAGCGTTTTTTTCGATGCCAACCTAACCAGAGTGACGGGAGCGGCACAATTCAGAAAAAGTGCTCAGCTCGCCGAGAAAATGCGATTTAAGCAATAAAATTAAAAATGCTTATAAAACATAAACCAAACGTTGGAGGTGGTCATTTCTTAATGCGCAGTAATAAACTCGGCACTCTAAAGCACCCGAGAGCGTTTTTTTCGATGCCAACCTAACCAGAGTGACGGTAGCGGCACAATTCAGAAAAAGTGCTCAGCTCGCCGAGAAAATGCGATTTAAGCAATAAAATTAAAAATGCTTATAAAACATAAATCAAACGTTGGAGGTGGTCATTTCTTAATGCGCAGTAATAAACTCGGCACTCTAAAGCACCCGAGAGCGTTTTTTTCGATGCCAACCTAACCAGAGTGACGGGAGCGGCACAATTCAGAAAAAGTGCTCAGCTCGCGGAGAAAATGCGATTTAAGCAATAAAATTAAAAATGCTTATAAAACATAAACCAAACGTTGGAGGTGGTCATTTCTTAATGCGCAGTAATAAACTCGGCACTCTAAAGCACCCGAGAGCGTTTTTTTCGATGCCAACCTAACCAGAGTGACGGGAGCGGCACAATTCAGAAAAAGTGCTCAGCTCGCCGAGAAAATGCGATTTAAGCAATAAAATTAAAAATGCTTATTAAACATAAACCAAACGTTGGAGGTGGTCATTTCTTCATGCGCAGTGAATAACTCGGCACTCTAAAGCACCCGAGAGCGTTTTTTTCGATGCCAACCTAACCAGAGTGACGGGAGCGGCACAATTCAGAAAAAGCGCTCAGCTCGCCGAGAAAATGCGATTTAAGCAATAAAATTAAAAATGCTTATTAAACATAAACCAAACATTGGAGGTGGTCATTTCTTCATGCGCAGTGAATAACTCGGCACTCTAAAGCACCCGAGAGCGTTTTTTTCGATGCCAACCTAACCAGAGTGACGGGAGCGGCACAATTCAGAAAAAGCGCTCAGCTCGCCGAGAAAATGCGATTTAAGCAATAAAATTAAAAATGCTTATAAAACATAAACCAAACGTTGGAGGTGGTCATTTCTTCATGCGCAGTGATAAACTCGGCACTCTAAAGCACCCGAGAGCGTTTTTTTCGATGCCAACCTAACCAGAGTGACGGGAGCGGCACAATTCAGAAAAAGTGCTCAGCTCGCCGAGAAAATGCGATTTAAGCAATAAAATTAAAAATGCTTATAAAACATAAACCAAACGTTGGAGGTGGTCATTTCTTCATGCGCAGTGAATAACTCGGCACTCTAAAGCACCCGAGAGCGTTTTTTTCGATGCCAACCTAACCAGAGTGACGGGAGCGGCACAATTCAGAAAAAGTGCTCAGCTCGCCGAGAAAATGCGATTTAAGCAATAAAATTAAAAATGCTTATAAAACATAAACCAAACGTTGGAGGTGGTCATTTCTTAATGCGCAGTAATAAACTCGGCACTCTAAAGCACCCGAGAGCGTTTTTTTCGATGCCAACCTAACCAGAGTGACGGGAGCGGCACAATTCAGAAAAAGTGCTCAGCTCGCCGAGAAAATGCGATTTAAGCAATAAAATTAAAAATGCTTATAAAACATAAACCAAACGTTGGAGGTGGTCATTTCTTAATGCGCAGTAATAAACTCGGCACTCTAGAGCACCCGAGAGCGTTTTTTTCGATGCCAACCTAACCAGAGTGACGGGAGCGGCACAATTCAGAAAAAGTGCTCAGCTCGCCGAGAAAATGCGATTTAAGCAATAAAATTAAAAATGCTTATAAAACATAAACCAAACGTTGGAAGTGGTCATTTCCTCATGCGCAGTGATAAACTCGGCACTCTAAAGCACCCGAGAGCGTTTTTTTCGATGCCAACCTAACCAGAGTTACGGGAGCGGCACAATTCAGAAAAAGCGCTCAGCTCGCCGAGAAAATGCGATTTAAGCAATAAAATTAAAAATGCTTATAAAACATAAACCAAACGTTGGAGGTGGTCATTTCTTCATGCGCAGTGATAAACTCGGCACTCTAAAGCACCCGAGAGCGTTTTTTTCGATGCCAAGTGACGGGAGCGGCACAATTCAGAAAAAGTGCTCAGCTCGCCGAGAAAATGCGATTTAAGCTATAAAATTAAAAATGCTTATAAAACATAAACCAAACGTTGGAGGTGGTCATTTCTTAATGCGCAGTAATAAACTCGGCACTCTAAAGCACCCGAGAGCGTTTTTTTCGATGCCAACCTAACCAGAGTGACGGGAGCGGCACAATTCAGAAAAAGTGCTCAGCTCGCCGAGAAAATGCGATTTAAGCAATAAAATTAAAAATGCTTATAAAACATAAACCAAACGTTGGAGGTGGTCATTTCTTAATGCGCAGTAATAAACTCGGCACTCTAAAGCACCCGAGAGCGTTTTTTTCGATGCCAACCTAACCAGAGTGACGGGAGCGGCACAATTCAGAAAAAGTGCTCAGCTCGCCGAGAAAATGCGATTTAAGCAATAAAATTAAAAATGCTTATTAAACATAAACCAAACGTTGGAGGTGGTCATTTCTTCATGCGCAGTGAATAACTCGGCACTCTAAAGCACCCGAGAGCGTTTTTTTCGATGCCAACCTAACCAGAGTGACGGGAGCGGCACAATTCAGAAAAAGCGCTCAGCTCGCCGAGAAAATGCGAATTAAGCAATAAAATTAAAAATGCTTATAAAACATAAACCAAACGTTGGAGGTGGTCATTTCTTAATGCGCAGTAATAAACTCGGCACTCTAAAGCACCCGAGAGCGTTTTTTTTCGATGCCAACCTAACCAGAGTGACGGGAGCGGCACAATTCAGAAAAAGTGCTCAGCTCGCCGAGAAAATGCGATTTAAGCAATAAAATTAAAAATGCTTATAAAACATAAACCAAACGTTGGAGGTGGTCATTTCTTAATGCGCAGTAATAAACTCGGCACTCTAAAGCACCCGAGAGCGTTTTTTTCGATGCCAACCTAACCAGAGTGACGGGAGCGGCACAATTCAGAAAAAGTGCTCAGCTCGCCGAGAAAATGCGATTTAAGCAATAAAATTAAAAATGCTTATTAAACATAAACCAAACGTTGGAGGTGGTCATTTCTTCATGCGCAGTGAATAACTCGGCACTCTAAAGCACCCGATAGCGTTTTTTTCGATGCCAACCTAACCAGAGTGACGGGAGCGGCACAATTCAGAAAAAGTGCTCAGCTCGCCGAGAAAATGCGATTTAAGCAATAAAATTAAAAATGCTTATAAAACGTAAACCAAACGTTGGAGGTGGTCATTTCTTAATGCGCAGTAATAAACTCGGCACTCTAAAGCACCCGAGAGCGTTTTTTTCGATGCCAACCTAACCAGAGTGACGGGAGCGGCACAATTTAGAAAAAGTGCTCAGCTCGCCGAGAAAATGCGATTTAAGCAATAAAATTAAAAATGCTTATAAAACATAAACCAAACGTTGGAGGTGGTCATTTCTTAATGCGCAGTAATAAACTCGGTACTCTAAAGCACCCGAGAGCGTTTTTTTCGATGCCAACCTAACCAGAGTGACGGGAGCGGCACAATTCAGAAAAAGCGCTCAGCTCGCCGAGAAAATGCGATTTAAGCAATAAAATTAAAAATGCTTATAAAACATAAACCAAACGTTGGAGGTGGTCATTTCTTCATGCGCAGTGATAAACTCGGCACTCTAAAGCACCCGAGAGCGTTTTTTTCGATGCCAACCTAACCAGAGTGACGGGAGCGTCACAATTCAGAAAAAGTGCTCAGCTCGCCGAGAAAATGCGATTTAAGCAATAAAATTAAAAATGCTTATAAAACATAAACCAAACGTTGGAGGTGGTCATTTCTTCATGCGCAGTGATAAACTCGGCACTCTAAAGCACCCGAGAGCGTTTTTTTCGATGCCAACCTAACCAGAGTGACGGGAGCGGCACAATTCAGAAAAAGTGCTCAGCTCGCCGAGAAAATGCGATTCAAGCAATAAAATTAAAAATGCTTATTAAACATAAACCAAACGTTGGAGGTGGTCATTTCTTCATGCGCAGTGAATAACTCGGCACTCTAAAGCACCCGAGAGCGTTTTTTTCGATGCCAACCTAACCAGAGTGACGGGAGCGGCACAATTCAGAAAAAGTGCTCAGCTCGCCGAGAAAATGCGATTTAAGCAATAAAATTAAAAATGCTTATAAAACATAAACCAAACGTTGGAGGTGGTCATTTCTTAATGCGCAGTAATAAACTCGGCACTCTAAAGCACCCGAGAGCGTTTTTTTCGATGCCAACCTAACCAGAGTGACGGGAGCGGCACAATTCAGAAAAAGTGCTCAGCTCGCCGAGAAAATGCGATTTAAGCAATAAAATTAAAAATGCTTATAAAACATAAATCAAACGTTGGAGGTGGTCATTTCTTAATGCGCAGTAATAAACTCGGCACTCTAAAGCACCCGAGAGCGTTTTTTTCGATGCCAACCTAACCAGAGTGACGGGAGCGGCACAATTCAGAAAAAGTGCTCAGCTCGCGGAGAAAATGCGATTTAAGCAATAAAATTAAAAATGCTTATAAAACATAAACCAAACGTTGGAGGTGGTCATTTCTTAATGCGCAGTAATAAACTCGGCACTCTAAAGCACCCGAGAGCGTTTTTTTCGATGCCAACCTAACCAGAGTGACGGGAGCGGCACAATTCAGAAAAAGTGCTCAGCTCGCCGAGAAAATGCGATTTAAGCAATAAAATTAAAAATGCTTATTAAACATAAACCAAACGTTGGAGGTGGTCATTTCTTCATGCGCAGTGAATAACTCGGCACTCTAAAGCACCCGAGAGCGTTTTTTTCGATGCCAACCTAACCAGAGTGACGGGAGCGGCACAATTCAGAAAAAGCGCTCAGCTCGCCGAGAAAATGCGATTTAAGCAATAAAATTAAAAATGCTTATTAAACATAAACCAAACATTGGAGGTGGTCATTTCTTCATGCGCAGTGAATAACTCGGCACTCTAAAGCACCCGAGAGCGTTTTTTTCGATGCCAACCTAACCAGAGTGACGGGAGCGGCACAATTCAGAAAAAGCGCTCAGCTCGCCGAGAAAATGCGATTTAAGCAATAAAATTAAAAATGCTTATAAAACATAAACCAAACGTTGGAGGTGGTCATTTCTTCATGCGCAGTGATAAACTCGGCACTCTAAAGCACCCGAGAGCGTTTTTTTCGATGCCAACCTAACCAGAGTGACGGGAGCGGCACAATTCAGAAAAAGTGCTCAGCTCGCCGAGAAAATGCGATTTAAGCAATAAAATTAAAAATGCTTATAAAACATAAACCAAACGTTGGAGGTGGTCATTTCTTCATGCGCAGTGAATAACTCGGCACTCTAAAGCACCCGAGAGCGTTTTTTTCGATGCCAACCTAACCAGAGTGACGGGAGCGGCACAATTCAGAAAAAGTGCTCAGCTCGCCGAGAAAATGCGATTTAAGCAATAAAATTAAAAATGCTTATAAAACATAAACCAAACGTTGGAGGTGGTCATTTCTTAATGCGCAGTAATAAACTCGGCACTCTAAAGCACCCGAGAGCGTTTTTTTCGATGCCAACCTAACCAGAGTGACGGGAGCGGCACAATTCAGAAAAAGTGCTCAGCTCGCCGAGAAAATGCGATTTAAGCAATAAAATTAAAAATGCTTATAAAACATAAACCAAACGTTGGAGGTGGTCATTTCTTAATGCGCAGTAATAAACTCGGCACTCTAGAGCACCCGAGAGCGTTTTTTTCGATGCCAACCTAACCAGAGTGACGGGAGCGGCACAATTCAGAAAAAGTGCTCAGCTCGCCGAGAAAATGCGATTTAAGCAATAAAATTAAAAATGCTTATAAAACATAAACCAAACGTTGGAAGTGGTCATTTCCTCATGCGCAGTGATAAACTCGGCACTCTAAAGCACCCGAGAGCGTTTTTTTCGATGCCAACCTAACCAGAGTTACGGGAGCGGCACAATTCAGAAAAAGCGCTCAGCTCGCCGAGAAAATGCGATTTAAGCAATAAAATTAAAAATGCTTATAAAACATAAACCAAACGTTGGAGGTGGTCATTTCTTCATGCGCAGTGATAAACTCGGCACTCTAAAGCACCCGAGAGCGTTTTTTTCGATGCCAACCTAACCAGAGTGACGGGAGCGGCACAATTCAGAAAAAGCGCTCAGCTCGCCGAGAAAATGCGATTTAAGCAATAAAATTAAAAATGCTTATAAAACATAAACCAAACGTTGGAGGTGGTCATTTCTTAATGCGCAGTAATAAACTCGGCACTCTAAAGCACCCGAGAGCGTTTTTTTCGATGCCAACCTAACCAGAGTGACGGGAGCGGCACAATTCAGAAAAAGTGCTCAGCTCGCCGAGAAAATGCGATTTAAGCAATAAAATTAAAAATGCTTATAAAACATAAACCAAACGTTGGAGGTGGTCATTTCTCAATGCGCAGTAATAAACTCGGCACTCTAAAGCACCCGAGAGCGTTTTTTTCGATGCCAACCTAACCAGAGTGACGGGAGCGGCACAATTCAGAAAAAGTGCTCAGCTCGCCGAGAAAATGCGATTTAAGCAATAAAATTAAAAATGCTTATAAAACATAAACCAAACGTTGGAGGTGGTCATTTCTTAATGCGCAGTAATAAACTCGGCACTCTAAAGCACCCGAGAGCGTTTTTTTCGATGCCAACCTAACCAGAGTGACGGGAGCGGCACAATTCAGAAAAAGCGCTCAGCTCGCCGAGAAAATGCGATTTAAGCAATAAAATTAAAAATGCTTATAAAACATAAACCAAACGTTGGAGGTGGTCATTTCCTAATGCGCAGTAATAAACTCGGCACTCTAAAGCACCCGAGAGCGTTTTTTTCGATGCCAACCTAACCAGAGTGACGGGAGCGGCACAATTCAGAAAAAGTGCTCAGCTCGCCGAGAAAATGCGATTTAAGCAATAAAATTAAAAAATGCTTATTAAACATAAACCAAACGTTGGAGGTGGTCATTTCTTCATGCGCAGTGAATAACTCGGCACTCTAAAGCACCCGAGAGCGTTTTTTTCGATGCCAACCTAACCAGAGTGACGGGAGCGGCACAATTCAGAAAAAGTGCTCAGCTCGCCGAGAAAATGCGATTTAAGCAATAAAATTAGAAATGCTTATAAAACATAAACCAAACGTTGGAAGTGGTCATTTCTTCATGCGCAGTGATAAACTCGGCACTCTAAAGCACCCGAGAGCGTTTTTTTCGATGCCAACCTAACCAGAGTTACGGGAGCGGCACAATTCAGAAAAAGCGCTCAGCTCGCCGAGAAAATGCGATTTAAGCAATAAAATTAAAAATGCTTATAAAACATAAACCAAACGTTGGAGGTGGTCATTTCTTCATGCGCAGTGATAAACTCGGCACTCTAAAGCACCCGAGAGCGTTTTTTTCGATGCCAACCTAACCAGAGTGACGGGAGCGGCACAATTCAGAAAAAGCGCTCAGCTCGCCGAGAAAATGCGATTTAAGCAATAAAATTAAAAATGCTTATAAAACATAAACCAAACGTTGGAGGTGGTCATTTCTTCATGCGCAGTGATAAACTCGGCACTCTAAAGCACCCGAGAGCGTTTTTTTCGATGCCAACCTAACCAGAGTGACGGGAGCGGCACAATTCAGAAAAAGTGCTCAGCTCGCCGAGAAAATGCGATTTAAGCAATAAAATTAAAAATGCTTATAAAACATAAACCAAACGTTGGAGGTGGTCATTTCTTCATGCGCAGTGAATAACTCGGCACTCTAAAGCACCCGAGAGCGTTTTTTTCGATGCCAACCTAACCAGAGTGACGGGAGCGGCACAATTCAGAAAAAGTGCTCAGCTCGCCGAGAAAATGCGATTTAAGCAATAAAATTAAAAATGCTTATAAAACATAAACCAAACGTTGGAGGTGGTCATTTCTTAATGCGCAGTAATAAACTCGGCACTCTAAAGCACCCGAGAGCGTTTTTTTCGATGCCAACCTAACCAGAGTGACGGGAGCGGCACAATTCAGAAAAAGTGCTCAGCTCGCCGAGAAAATGCGATTTAAGCAATAAAATTAAAAATGCTTATAAAACATAAACCAAACGTTGGAGGTGGTCATTTCTTAATGCGCAGTAATAAACTCGGCACTCTAAAGCACCCGAGAGCGTTTTTTTCGATGCCAACCTAACCAGAGTGACGGGAGCGGCACAATTCAGAAAAAGTGCTCAGCTCGCCGAGAAAATGCGATTTAAGCAATAAAATTAAAAATGCTTATAAAACATAAACCAAACGTTGGAGGTGGTCATTTCTTAATGCGCAGTAATAAACTCGGCACTCTAAAGCACCCGAGAGCGTTTTTTTCGATGCCAACCTAACCAGAGTGACGCGAGCGGCACAATTCAGAAAAAGTGCTCAGCTCGCCGAGAAAATGCGATTTAAGCAATAAAATTAAAAATGCTTATAAAACATAAACCAAACGTTGGAGGTGGTCATTTCTTAATGCGCAGTAATAAACTCGGCACTCTAAAGCACCCGAGAGCGTTTTTTTCGATGCCAACCTAACCAGAGTGACGGGAGCGGCACAATTCAGAAAAAGCGCTCAGCTCGCCGAGAAAATGCGATTTAAGCAATAAAATTAAAAATGCTTATAAAACATAAACCAAACGTTGGAGGTGGTCATTTCTTCATGCGCAGTGATAAACTCGGCACTCTAAAGCACCCGAGAGCGTTTTTTTCGATGCCAACCTAACCAGAGTGACGGGAGCGGCACAATTCAGAAAAAGTGCTCAGCTCGCCGAGAAAATGCGATTTAAGCAATAAAATTAAAAATGCTTATAAAACATAAACCAAACGTTGGAGGTGGTCATTTCTTCATGCGCAGTGATAAACTCGGCACTCTAAAGCACCCGAGAGCGTTTTTTTCGATGCCAACCTAACCAGAGTGACGGGAGCGGCACAATTCAGAAAAAGCGCTCAGCTCGCCGAGAAAATGCGATTTAAGCAATACAATTAAAAATGCTTATAAAACATAAACCAAACGTTGGAGGTGGTCATTTCTTCATGCGCAGTGATAAACTCGGCACTCTAAAGCACCCGAGAGCGTTTTTTTCGATGCCAACCTAACCAGAGTGACGGGAGCGGCACAATTCAGAAAAAGCGCTCAGCTCGCCGAGAAAATGCGATTTAAGCAATAAAATTAAAAATGCTTATAAAACATAAACCAAACGTTGGAGGTAGTCATTTCTTCATGCGCAGTGATAAACTCGGCACTCTAAAGCACCCGAGAGCGTTTTTTTCGATGCCAACCTAACCAGAGTGACGGGAGCGGCACAATTCAGAAAAAGTGCTCAGCTCGCCGAGAAAATGCGATTTAAGCAATAAAATTAAAAATGCTTATAAAACATAAACCAAACGTTGGAGGTGGTCATTTCTCCATGCGCAGTGAAAAACTCGGCACTCTAAAGCAGCCGAGAGCGTTTTTTTCGATGCCAACCTAACCAGAGTGACGGGAGCGGCACAATTCAGAAAAAGTGCTCAGCTCGCCGAGAAAATGCGATTTAAGCAATAAAATTAAAAATGCTTATAAAACATAAACCAAACGTTGGAGGTGGTCATTTCTTAATGCGCAGTAATAAACTCGGCACTCTCAAGCACCCGTGAGCGTTTTTTTCGATGCCAACCTAACCAGAGTGACGGGAGCGGCACAATTCAGAAAAAGTGCTCAGCTCGCCGAGAAAATGCGATTTAAGCAATAAAATTAAAAATGCTTATAAAACATAAACCAAACGTTGGAGGTGGTCATTTCTTAATGCGCAGTAATAAACTCGGCACTCTAAAGCACCCGAGAGCGTTTTTTTCGATGCCAACCTAACCAGAGTGACGGGAGCGGCACAATTCAGAAAAAGCGCTCAGCTCGCCGAGAAAATGCGATTTAAGCAATAAAATTAAAAATGCTTATAAAACATAAACCAAACGTTGGAGGTGGTCATTTCTTCATGCGCAGTGATAAACTCGGCACTCTAAAGCACCCGAGAGCGTTTTTTTCGATGCCAACCTAACCAGAGTGACGGGAGCGGCACAATTCAGAAAAAGTGCTCAGCTCGCCGAGAAAATGCGATTTAAGCAATAAAATTAAAAATGCTTATAAAACATAAACCAAACGTTGGAGGTGGTCATTTCTTCATGCGCAGTGATAAACTCGGCACTCTAAAGCACCCGAGAGCGTTTTTTTCGATGCCAACCTAACCAGAGTGACGGGAGCGGCACAATTCAGAAAAAGTGCTCAGCTCGCCGAGAAAATGCGATTCAAGCAATAAAATTAAAAATGCTTATTAAACATAAACCAAACGTTGGAGGTGGTCATTTCTTCATGCGCAGTGAATAACTCGGCACTCTAAAGCACCCGAGAGCGTTTTTTTCGATGCCAACCTAACCAGAGTGACGGGAGCGGCACAATTCAGAAAAAGTGCTCAGCTCGCCGAGAAAATGCGATTTAAGCAATAAAATTAAAAATGCTTATAAAACATAAACCAAACGTTGGAGGTGGTCATTTCTTAATGCGCAGTAATAAACTCGGCACTCTAGAGCACCCGAGAGCGTTTTTTTCGATGCCAACCTAACCAGAGTGACGGGAGCGGCACAATTCAGAAAAAGTGCTCAGCTCGCCGAGAAAATGCGATTTAAGCAATAAAATTAAAAATGCTTATAAAACATAAACCAAACGTTGGAGGTGGTCATTTCTTAATGCGCAGTAATAAACTCGGCACTCTAAAGCACCCGTGAGCGTTTTTTTCGATGCCAACCTAACCAGAGTGACGGGAGCGGCACAATTCAGAAAAAGTGCTCAGCTCGCCGAGAAAATGCGATTTAAGCAATAAAATTAAAAATGCTTATAAAACATAAACCAAACGTTGGAGGTGGTCATTTCTTAATGCGCAGTAATAAACTCGGCACTCTAAAGCACCCGAGAGCGTTTTTTTCGATGCCAACCTAACCAGAGTGACGGGAGCGGCACAATTCAGAAAAAGTGCTCAGCTCGCCGAGAAAATGCGATTTAAGCAATAAAATTAAAAATGCTTATAAAACATAAACCAAACGTTGGAGGTGGTCTTTTCTTAATGCGCAGTAAAAAACTCGGCACTCTAAAGCACCCGAGAGCGTTTTTTTCGATGCCAACCTAACCAGAGTGACGGGAGCGGCACAATTCAGAAAAAGCGCTCAGCTCGCCGAGAAAATGCGATTTAAGCAATAAAATTAAAAATGCTTATAAAACATAAACCAAACGTTGGAGGTGGTCATTTCTTCGTGCGCAGTGAATAACTCGGCACTCTAAAGCACCCGAGAGCGTTTTTTTCGATGCCAACCTAACCAGAGTGACGGGAGCGGCACAATTCAGAAAAAGTGCTCAGCTCGCCGAGAAAATGCGATTTAAGCAATAAAATTAAAAATGCTTATAAAACATAAACCAAACGTTGGAGGTGGTCATTTCTTAATGCGCAGTAATAAACTCGGCACTCTAAAGCACCCGAGAGCGTTTTTTTCGATGCCAACCTAACCAGAGTGACGGGAGCGGCACAATTCAGAAAAAGCGCTCAGCTCGCCGAGAAAATGCGATTTAAGCAATAAAATTAAAAATGCTTATAAAACATAAACCAAACGTTGGAGGTGGTCATTTCTTAATGCGCAGTAATAAACTCAGCACTCTAAAGCACCCGAGAGCGTTTTTTTCGATGCCAACCTAACCAGAGTGACGGGAGCGGCACAATTCAGAAAAAGCGCTCAGCTCGCCGAGAAAATGCGATTTAAGCAATAAAATTAAAAATGCTTATAAAACATAAACCAAACGTTGGAGGTGGTCATTTCTTCATGCGCAGTGAATAACTCGGCACTCTAAAGCACCCGAGAGCGTTTTTTTCGATGCCAACCTAACCAGAGTGACGGGAGCGGCACAATTCAGAAAAAGTGCTCAGCTCGCCGAGAAAATGCGATTTAAGCAATAAAATTAAAAATGCTTATAAAACATAAACCAAACGTTGGAGGTGGTCATTTCTTAATGCGCAGTAATAAACTCGGCACTCTAAAGCACCCGAGAGCGTTTTTTTCGATGCCAACCTAACCAGAGTGACGGGAGCGGCACAATTCAGAAAAAGTGCTCAGCTCGCCGAGAAAATGCGATTTAAGCAATAAAATTAAAAATGCTTATAAAACATAAACCAAACGTTGGAGGTGGTCATTTCTTAATGCGCAGTAATAAACTCGGCACTCTAGAGCACCCGAGAGCGTTTTTTTCGATGCCAACCTAACCAGAGTGACGGGAGCGGCACAATTCAGAAAAAGCGCTCAGCTCGCCGAGAAAATGCGATTTAAGCAATAAAATTAAAAATGCTTATAAAACATAAACCAAACGTTGGAGGTGGTCATTTCTTCATGCGCAGTGAATAACTCGGCACTCTAAAGCACCCGAGAGCGCTTTTTTCGATGCCAACCTAACCAGAGTTACGGGAGCGGCACAATTCAGAAAAAGCGCTCAGCTCGCCGAGAAAATGCGATTTAAGCAATAAAATTAAAAATGCTTATAAAACATAAACCAAACGTTGGAGGTGGTCATTTCTTCATGCGCAGTGATAAACTCGGCACTCTAAAGCACCCGAGAGCGTTTTTTTCGATGCCAACCTAACCAGAGTGACGGGAGCGGCACAATTCAGAAAAAGCGCTCAGCTCGCCGAGAAAATGCGATTTAAGCAATAAAATTAAAAATGCTTATAAAACATAAACCAAACGTTGGAGGTGGTCATTTCTTCATGCGCAGTGATAAACTCGGCACTCTAAAGCACCCGAGAGCGTTTTTTTCGATGCCAACCTAACCAGAGTGACGGGAGCGGCACAATTCAGAAAAAGTGCTCAGCTCGCCGAGAAAATGCGATTTAAGCAATAAAATTAAAAATGCTTATAAAACATAAACCAAACGTTGGAGGTGGTCATTTCTTCATGCGCAGTGAATAACTCGGCACTCTAAAGCACCCGAGAGCGTTTTTTTCGATGCCAACCTAACCAGAGTGACGGGAGCGGCACAATTCAGAAAAAGTGCTCAGCTCGCCGAGAAAATGCGATTTAAGCAATAAAATTAAAAATGCTTATAAAACATAAACCAAACGTTGGAGGTGGTCATTTCTTAATGCGCAGTAATAAACTCGGCACTCTAAAGCACCCGTGAGCGTTTTTTTCGATGCCAACCTAACCAGAGTGACGGGAGCGGCACAATTCAGAAAAAGTGCTCAGCTCGCCGAGAAAATGCGATTTAAGCAATAAAATTAAAAATGCTTATAAAACATAAACCAAACGTTGGAGGTGGTCATTTCTTCATGCGCAGTGATAAAGTCGGCACTCTAAAGCACCCGAGAGCGTTTTTTTCGATGCCAACCTAACCAGAGTGACGGGAGCGGCACAATTCAGAAAAAGCGCTCAGCTCGCCGAGAAAATGCGATTTAAGCAATAAAATTAAAAATGCTTATAAAACATAAACCAAACGTTGGAGGTGGTCATTTCTTCATGCGCAGTGATAAACTCGGCACTCTAAAGCACCCGAGAGCGTTTTTTTCGATGCCAACCTAACCAGAGTGACGGGAGCGGCACAATTCAGAAAAAGTGCTCAGCTCGCCGAGAAAATGCGATTTAAGCAATAAAATTAAAAATGCTTATAAAACATAAACCAAACGTTGGAGGTGGTCATTTCTTCATGCGCAGTGATAAACTCGGCACTCTAAAGCACCCGAGAGCGTTTTTTTCGATGCCAACCTAACCAGAGTGACGGGAGCGGCACAATTCAGAAAAAGTGCTCAGCTCGCCGAGAAAATGCGATTCAAGCAATAAAATTAAAAATGCTTATTAAACATAAACCAAACGTTGGAGGTGGTCATTTCTTCATGCGCAGTGAATAACTCGGCACTCTAAAGCACCCGAGAGCGTTTTTTTCGATGCCAACCTAACCAGAGTGACGGGAGCGGCACAATTCAGAAAAAGTGCTCAGCTCGCCGAGAAAATGCGATTTAAGCAATAAAATTAAAAATACTTATAAAACATAAACCAAACGTTGGAGGTGGTCATTTCTTCATGCGCAGTGATAAACTCGGCACTCTAAAGCACCCGAGAGCGTTTTTTTCGATGCCAACCTAACCAGAGTGACGGGAGCGGCACAATTCAGAAAAAGTGCTCAGCTCGCCGAGAAAATGCGATTTAAGCAATACAATAAAAATGCTTATTAAAACATAAACCAAACGTTGGAGGTGGTCATTTCTTCATGCGCAGTGAATAACTCGGCACTCTAAAGCACCCGAGAGCGTTTTTTTTCGATGCCAACCTAACCAGAGTGGACGGGAGCGGCACAATTCAGAAAAAGTGCTCAGCTCGCCATGAGAAAATGCGATTTAAGCAATAAAATTAAAAATGCTTATAAAACATAAACCAAACGTTGGAGGTGGTCATTTCTTAATGCGCAGTAATAAACTCGGCACTCTAAGCACCCGAGAGCGTTTTTTTCGATGCCAACCTAACCAGAGTGACGGGAGCGGCACAATTCAGAAAAAGTGCTCAGCTCGCCGAGAAAATGCGATTTAAGCAATAAAATTAAAAATGCTTATAAAACATAAACCAAACGTTGGAAGTGGTCATTTCTTAATGCGCAGTGATAAACTCGGCACTCTAGAGCACCCGAGAGCGTTTTTTCGATGCCAACCTAACCAGAGTGACGGGAGCGGCACAATTCAGAAAAAGTGCTCAGCTCGCCGAGAAAATGCGATTTAAGCAATAAAATTAAAAATGCTTATAAAACATAAACCAAACGTTGGAGGTGGTCATTTCTTCATGCGCAGTGATAAACTCGGCACTCTAAAGCACCCGAGAGCGTTTTTTTCGATGCCAACCTAACCAGAGTGACGGGAGCGGCACAATTCAGAAAAAGCGCCTCAGCTCGCCGAGAAAATGCGATTTAAGCAATAAAATTAAAAATGCTTATAAAACATAAACCAAACGTTGGAGGTGGTCATTTCTTCATGCGCAGTGATAACTCGGCACTCTATAGCACCCGAGAGCGTTTTTTTCGATGCCAACCTAACCAGAGTGACGGGAGCGGCACAATTCAGAAAAAGCGCTCAGCTCGCCGAGAAAATGCGATTTAAGCAATAAAAATTAAAAATGCTTATAAAACATAAACCAAACGTTGGAGGTGGTCATTTCTTAATGCGCAGTAATAACTCGGCACTCTATAGCACCCGAGAGCGTTTTTTTCGATGCCAACCTAACCAGAGTGACGGGGAGCGGCACAATTCAGAAAAAGTGCTCAGCTCGCCGAGAAAATGCGATTTAAGCAATAAATTAAAAATGCTTATAAAACATAAACCAAACGTTGGAGGTGGTCATTTCTCAATGCGCAGTAATAAACTCGGCACTCTAAAGCACCCGAGAGCGTTTTTTTTCGATGCCAACCTAACCAGAGTGACGGAGCGGCACAATTCAGAAAAAGTGCTCAGCTCGCCGAGAAAATGCGATTTAAGCAATAAATTAAAAATGCTTATAAAACATAAACCAAACGTTGGAGGTGGTCATTTCTTAATGCGCAGTAATAAACTCGGCACTCTAAAGCACCGAGAGCGTTTTTTTTCGATGCCAACCTAACCAGAGTGACGGGGAGCGGCACAATTCAGAAAAAGCGCTCAGCTCGCCGAGAAAATGCGATTTAAGCAATAAAATTAAAAATGCTTATAAAACATAAACCAAACGTTGGAGGTGGTCATTTCCTAATGCGCAGTAATAAACTCGGCACTCTAAAGCACCCGAGAGCGTTTTTTTCGATGCCAACCTAACCAGAGTGACGGGGAGCGGCACAATTCAGAAAAAGGCCTCAGCTCGCCGAGAAAATGCGATTTAAGCAATAAAATTAAAAATGCTTATAAAACATAAACAAACGTTGGAGGTGGTCATTTCTTCATGCGCAGTAATAACTCGGCACTCTAAAGCACCCGAGAGCGTTTTTTTCGATGCCAACCTAACCAGAGTGACGGGAGCGGCACAATTCAGAAAAAGTGCTCAGCTCGCCGAGAAAATGCGATTTAAGCAATAAAATTAAAAATGCTTATAAAACATAAACCAAACGTTGGAGGTGGTCATTTCTTCATGCGCAGTGAATAACTCGGCACTCTAAAGCACCCGAGAGCGTTTTTTTCGATGCCAACCTACCAGAGTGACGGGAGCGGCACAATTCAGAAAAAGTGCTCAGCTCGCCGAGAAAATGCGATTTAAGCAATAAAATTAAAATGCTTATAAAACATAAACCAAACGTTGGAGGTGGTCATTTCTTAATGCGCAGTAATAAACTCGGCACTCTAAAGCACCCGAGAGCGTTTTTTTTCGATGCCAACCTAACCAGAGTGACGGGAGCGGCACAATTCAGAAAAAGTGCTCAGCTCGCCGAGAAAATGCGATTTAAGCAATAAAATTAAAAATG
>NW_026872157.1:0-10000 GCF_033458585.1 Syngnathus typhle
GAAAATTTTTGAGCTTTTTTCGAACTTCCGTGAGGCTGATTTTGCGCTTCCGTGTGGAGCTTTGGGGCCGTTCCGCCTAACTTTTTATGCCCGATTAGGCTTCCAGGGAGGCGGCTAAGCATTATTGACCAATCATGGAGCTTTTTTGGGACTTCCGTGTGGAGCTTTGGGGCCGTTCCGCCTAACTTTTTATGCCCGATTAGGCTTCCAGGGAGGCGGCTAAGCATTATTGACCAATCATGGAGCTTTTTTGGGACTTCCGTGTGGAGCTTTGGAGCCGTTCCGCCTAACTTTTTATGCCCGATTAGGCTTCCAGGGAGGCGGCTAAGCATTATTGACCAATCATGGAGCTTTTTTGGGACTTCCGTGTGGAGCTTTGGGGCCGTTCCGCCTAGCTTTTTATGCCCGATTAGGCTTCCAGGGAGGCGGCTAAGCATTATTGACCAATCATGGAGCTTTTTTGGGACTTCCGTGTGGAGCTTTGGGGCCGTTCCGCCTAGCTTTTTATGCCCGATTAGGCTTCCAGGGAGGCGGCTAAGCATTATTGACCAATCATGGAGCTTTTTTGGGACTTCCGTGTGGAGCTTTGGGGCCGTTCCGCCTAGCTTTTTATGCCCGATTAGGCTTCCAGGGAGGCGGCTAAGCATTATTGACCAATCATGGAGCTTTTTTGGGACTTCCGTGTGGAGCTTTGGGGCCGTTCCGCCTAGCTTTTTATGCCCGATTAGGCTTCCAGGGAGGCGGCTAAGCATTATTGACCAATCATGGAGCTTTTTTGGGACTTCCGTGTGGAGCTTTGGGGCCGTTCCGCCTAGCTTTTTATGCCCGATTAGGCTTCCAGGGAGGCGGCTAAGCATTATTGACCAATCATGGAGCTTTTTTGGGACTTCCAGCCGGTGCTTTGGGGGCCTTCCCCCTCACTTTCTACGCCCGATTGGGCTTCCAGGGACGCGGCTAAGCATTTTTAACAGAAATGGAGCTTTTTGCGGAGCTCCAGCCGGTGCCACCGGCAGGCCGTGCACGCGGACGAGATGACCGAAAGAAGCTCCAGGAGAGCGGATGGACGCTTTTTAAGCACCGAGGCGGAGATCGCGGAGCTTTAATAGACTTCCAGCGGGCCCAAAGCGGCCAGGCAGACGGCGCAGCGCGACCTGGTACCTCGCACGGGACGCATCGCCCCCCCCGCGCACAGTTCCAGGGGGCCGGGATGACGTTTCAAAGCTGCCGCTGCAGCTGCGGCGGGGAGTGGCCTCCCTCCGGTGGACACGACGAGTAAATGACACCGGCCGCTGACGCAAACCCACGCCGGACAGGAGAGCTCAAAAGCCGGGTAACATTTCAAGGAAGACCCCCCCTGCGCAGACCTCCACTAGGCCGGGATGACTGTTCAGCTGTGGCGGGGAGTGGCCTCCCTCCGGTCGGCACGACGAGTAAATGACACCGGCCGCTGACGCAAACCCACGCCGGACAGGAGAGCTCAAAAGCCGGGTAACATTTCAAGGAAGACCCCCCCTGCGCAGACCTCCACTAGGCCGGGATGACTGTTCAGCTGTGGCGGGGAGTGGCCTCCCTCCGGTCGGCACGACGAGTAAATGACACCGGCCGCTGACGCAAACCCACGCCGGACAGGAGAGCTCAAAAGCCGGGTAACATTTCAAGGAAGACCCCCCCTGCGCAGACCTCCACTAGGCCGGGATGACTGTTCAGCTGTGGCGGGGAGTGGCCTCCCTCCGGTCGGCACGACGAGTAAATGACACCGGCCGCTGACGCAAACCCACGCCGGACAGGAGAGCTCAAAAGCCGGGTAACATTTCAAGGAAGACCCCCCCTGCGCAGACCTCCACTAGGCCGGGATGACTGTTCAGCTGTGGCGGGGAGTGGCCTCCCTCCGGTCGGCACGACGAGTAAATGACACCGGCCGCTGACGCAAACCCACGCCGGACAGGAGAGCTCAAAAGCCGGGTAACATTTCAAGGAAGACCCCCCCTGCGCAGACCTCCACTAGGCCGGGATGACTGTTCAGCTGTGGCGGGGAGTGGCCTCCCTCCGGTCGGCACGACGAGTAAATGACACCGGCCGCTGACGCAAACCCACGCCGGACAGGAGAGCTCAAAAGCCGGGTAACATTTCAAGGAAGACCCCCCCTGCGCAGACCTCCACTAGGCCGGGATGACTGTTCAGCTGTGGCGGGGAGTGGCCTCCCTCCGGTCGGCACGACGAGTAAATGACACCGGCCGCTGACGCAAACCCACGCCGGACAGGAGAGCTCAAAAGCCGGGTAACATTTCAAGGAAGACCCCCCCTGCGCAGACCTCCACTAGGCCGGGATGACTGTTCAGCTGCGGCGGGGAGTGGCCTCCCTCCGGTCGGCACGACGAGTAAATGACACCGGCCGCTGACGCAAACCCACGCCGGACAGGAGAGCTCAAAAGCCGGGTAACATTTCAAGGAAGACCCCCCCTGCGCAGACCTCCACTAGGCCGGGATGACTTTTCAAAGCTGCCTCTGCAGCTGCGGCGGGGAGTTGCCTCCCTCCGGTGGACACGACGAGTAAATACACCAGCACTTGCTCTTAGATTTGTTTCTTTTTTCTTTCTTTTAGCTTCCATAATGTTACCGGGCGCTGACGCAAACCCACGCCCGGCAGGAGAGCTCGGAAGCCGGGTAACATTTCAAGGAAGACCCCCCCTGCGCAGACCTCCACTAGGCCGGGATGACTGTTCAGCTGCGGCGGGGAGTGGCCTCCCTCCGGTCGGCACGACGAGTAAAGCTATTTAGGAAAATCTGAGATAAATATCACTTGCATAATAATTTGGAACACGGTCCCGTGTTCCAAATTATTATGCAAAATGTATTTAGACACCAGCAATCGCACTTAGATTTGTTTCTTTTTTCTTTCTTTTAGCTTCCATAATGTTACCGGGCGCTGACGCAAACCCACGCCCGGCAGGAGAGCTCAAAAGCCGGGTAACATTTCAAGGAAGACCCCCCCTGCGCAGACCTCCACTAGGCCGGGATGACTGTTCAGCTGCGGCGGGGAGTGGCCTCCCTCCGGTCGGCACGACGAGTAAATGACACCGGCCGCTGACGCAAACCCACGCCGGACAGGAGAGCTCAAAAGCCGGGTAACATTTCAAGGAAGACCCCCCCTGCGCAGACCTCCACTAGGCCGGGATGACTTTTCAAAGCTGCCTCTGCAGCTGCGGCGGGGAGTTGCCTCCCTCCGGTGGACACGACGAGTAAATACACCAGCACTTGCTCTTAGATTTGTTTCTTTTTTCTTTCTTTTAGCTTCCATAATGTTACCGGGCGCTGACGCAAACCCACGCCCGGCAGGAGAGCTCGGAAGCCGGGTAACATTTCAAGGAAGACCCCCCCTGCGCAGACCTCCACTAGGCCGGGATGACTGTTCAGCTGCGGCGGGGAGTGGCCTCCCTCCGGTCGGCACGACGAGTAAAGCTATTTAGGAAAATCTGAGATAAATATCACTTGCATAATAATTTGGAACACGGTCCCGTGTTCCAAATTATTATGCAAAATGTATTTAGACACCAGCAATCGCACTTAGATTTGTTTCTTTTTTCTTTCTTTTAGCTTCCATAATGTTACCGGGCGCTGACGCAAACCCACGCCCGGCAGGAGAGCTCAAAAGCCGGGTAACATTTCAAGGAAGACCCCCCCTGCGCAGACCTCCACTAGGCCGGGATGACTGTTCAGCTGCGGCGGGGAGTGGCCTCCCTCCGGTCGGCACGACGAGTAAATGACACCGGCCGCTGACGCAAACCCACGCCGGACAGGAGAGCTCAAAAGCCGGGTAACATTTCAAGGAAGACCCCCCCTGCGCAGACCTCCACTAGGCCGGGATGACTTTTCAAAGCTGCCTCTGCAGCTGCGGCGGGGAGTTGCCTCCCTCCGGTGGACACGACGAGTAAATACACCAGCACTTGCTCTTAGATTTGTTTCTTTTTTCTTTCTTTTAGCTTCCATAATGTTACCGGGCGCTGACGCAAACCCACGCCCGGCAGGAGAGCTCGGAAGCCGGGTAACATTTCAAGGAAGACCCCCCCTGCGCAGACCTCCACTAGGCCGGGATGACTGTTCAGCTGCGGCGGGGAGTGGCCTCCCTCCGGTCGGCACGACGAGTAAAGCTATTTAGGAAAATCTGAGATAAATATCACTTGCATAATAATTTGGAACACGGTCCCGTGTTCCAAATTATTATGCAAAATGTATTTAGACACCAGCAATCGCACTTAGATTTGTTTCTTTTTTCTTTCTTTTAGCTTCCATAATGTTACCGGGCGCTGACGCAAACCCACGCCCGGCAGGAGAGCTCAAAAGCCGGGTAACATTTCAAGGAAGCTATTTAGGAAAATCTGAGATAAATATCCTTTGCATAATAATTTGGAACACGGTCCCGTGTTCCAAATTATTATGCAAAATGTATTTAAGTGTCATAAAGATTACATTTTTTGTTTTTCAAGTACTGAAATCACCCTCAGTCATGGTACAGTCCATGGTAGTCTGCCAGGTGAGCGCAATTGTAGTAATTAACAAGTCTATTTAAGTTCCGCGTTTTTAAGCGTTCGGCCATTTCGTTCAACCATGGGGAGGAAAAAGGATCTCTCTGCTGTCGAGAAGCGTGAAATCGTTCGATGCCTTGGACAAGGTATGCAGACATTCGATATTGCACGAAAGCTTAAGCGCGACCATCGAACTTTGAAGAAATTCGTCGCTGATTCGGAGCAAACGCGCGTTCGTGCAGACAAAGGCACGACAAGGAAGGTTTCTGCAAGACAAACAAATCGAATCAAGAGGGCGGCTGCAAGCATGCCACTAAAGACGAGCAAACAAATATTCGACGCTGCTGGTGCCAGTGAAGTCCCACGAACGACGAGGTGCAGGATCCTCCAGAGGCTTGCAGTTGTGCGGAAACCCTCCATTCGGCCACCCCTGAACAACGCGAACAAGCAGAAACGGCTGCAGTGGGCCCAGACTTACATGAAGACAAATTTTCAGACAGTCCTGTTCACCGACGAGTGCCGTGCCACCTTGGATGGGCCAGGTAGGGTTTTTTAAGTTTTTCCTTGCACTTTTGAGAGCTCAGGGGATGCTTTGAGAATAATTGTCAATTTCTGTCTATGTGAAGCCCTTTGAGACTGCTTGTGATTTAGGGCTATACAAATAAACTTGATTTGACTTGACTTTACAGATGGATGGAGTCGTGGATGGTTGGTGGACGGCCACGATAGCCCAACAAGGCTGCGGCGTCAGCAGGGAGGTGGCGGAGTGATGTTTTGGGCCGGAATCATGGGGAGAGAGCTGCTTGGCCCCTTTAGGGTCCCTGAAGGCGTCAAAATTACGTCTGTTAACTACGTGGAATTTCTGACTCAACACTTCTGTCCATGGTACAACAGGAAGAACCGTGCTTTCCGTCAAAAGATCATCTTCATGCATGACAATGCACCGTCTCATGCTGCAAGAAATACGTCAACGTCTTTGGCATCTATGGGAATAAAGGGAGAGAAACTGATGGTGTGGCCCCCATGCTCCCCTGACCTCAATCCTATTGAAAACTTGTGGAGCATCGTCAAGCAGAAAATCTACGAAGGTGGGAGGCAGTTCAATTCCAAAGAGCAGCTCTGGCAGGCTATTCTTAGATCCTGCCAAGAAATTCAACCAGAAACTGTACAAAAACTCACAAGTTCAGTGGATGGAAGAATCGTGAAGCTGCTGTTGAACAAAGGGTCCTATGTTAAAATGTAACTTTGTTTTTTATTGAAATAAAGGGTCCTATGTTAAAATGTAACTTGTTTGTCTTTTCTTTGAAATAGCTTTTGATTTCAGTAAATATGACCTCCTAATGCTGTAAATTCTTAAGATGGGCATTTCAGTTCATAAAAACCTATAAAATGTTATAAAACTCTGTTGTGCGTAATAATGTGGAACAGTGCATTTTAAGTTTTTTATTTTTTAAAAATTCTGTGATCATTCGGAGGTTTGTTCAATAAAATTAGAATTCATCAAAATAATGGTTGATGACTTGAAAATTATGCTGACTCATTTTGCATCGACTATTTAGGAAAATCTGAGATAAATGTCACTTGCATAATAATTTGGAACACGGTGTAAGTGCGATTGCTGGTGTATTTACTCGTCGTGTCCACCGGAGGACGGCAAATCCCCGCCGCAGCTGCAGCGGCAGCGCTTAAATGTCTTCCCGGCCGCCTGGAACTCTGCACGGGGCGTGTTTCGTCCCGCGCAGCGGTACCAGATCGCGCTGCGCCGTCAGCCGAGCCGCGCGCGGTCCGCTGGAAGTCTACACTGTGTTCCAAATTATTATGCAAATTGTATTTATGTGTCATAAAGATTACATTTTTTGTTTTTCAATTAAACTCATGGATGGTATTACGTGTCAGGGCTCTTTGGATCACTGAGATCAATCTCAGACACCGGGGATCATTACCGGCCAGTTGAGCCCAAATTAAGGAAAAACTACTTAAGAATGGTGTTCCACATTATTAAGCAGATAATTTGAAGTTCGCTTTGAGCAGTGGCGGACGCCAACCCACGACCGGTGGGAGAGCTCGGAGGGCGGATGGGCTTTCAAGGAAGCCCCCCAGGCCGGTCCCACTCGCACTTAGAATTTTTTTTTTTTTTGGCTTCCATAATGTACCGGGCGCGGACGCGAAACCCACGCCGGGCAGGAGAGCTCGAAAGGCGGCTAAGCATTCAAGGAAGCACCGTCTGGAGCTTCAGAGCCGTTCCGCCTGACTTTTAACGTAGAGTACCGGGCGCAAACCACTAACTCAAGCCCGGCATGGCAGCTCGAAAGGCGGCTAAGCATTCAAGGAAGCACCGTCTGGAGCTTCAGAGCCGTTCCGCCTGACTTTTAACGTAGAGTACCGGGCGCAAACCACTAACTCAAGCCCGGCATGGCAGCTCGAAAGGCGGCTAAGCATTCAAGGAAGCACCGTCTGGAGCTTCAGAGCCGTTCCGCCTGACTTTTAACGTAGAGTACCGGGCGCAAACCACTAACTCAAGCCCGGCATGGCAGCTCGAAAGGCGGCTAAGCATTCAAGGAAGCACCGTCTGGAGCTTCAGAGCCGTTCCGCCTGACTTTTAACGTAGAGTACCGGGCGCAAACCACTAACTCAAGCCCGGCATGGCAGCTCGAAAGGCGGCTAAGCATTCAAGGAAGCACCGTCTGGAGCTTCAGAGCCGTTCCGCCTGACTTTTAACGTAGAGTACCGGGCGCAAACCACTAACTCAAGCCCGGCATGGCAGCTCGAAAGGCGGCTAAGCATTCAAGGAAGCACCGTCTGGAGCTTCAGAGCCGTTCCGCCTGACTTTTAACGTAGAGTACCGGGCGCAAACCACTAACTCAAGCCCGGCATGGCAGCTCGAAAGGCGGCTAAGCATTCAAGGAAGCACCGTCTGGAGCTTCAGAGCCGTTCCGCCTGACTTTTAACGTAGAGTACCGGGCGCAAACCACTAACTCAAGCCCGGCATGGCAGCTCGAAAGGCGGCTAAGCATTCAAGGAAGCACCGTCTGGAGCTTCAGAGCCGTTCCGCCTGACTTTTAACGTAGAGTACCGGGCGCAAACCACTAACTCAAGCCCGGCATGGCAGCTCGAAAGGCGGCTAAGCATTCAAGGAAGCACCGTCTGGAGCTTCAGAGCCGTTCCGCCTGACTTTTAACGTAGAGTACCGGGCGCAAACCACTAACTCAAGCCCGGCATGGCAGCTCGAAAGGCGGCTAAGCATTCAAGGAAGCACCGTCTGGAGCTTCAGAGCCGTTCCGCCTGACTTTTAACGTAGAGTACCGGGCGCAAACCACTAACTCAAGCCCGGCATGGCAGCTCGAAAGGCGGCTAAGCATTCAAGGAAGCACCGTCTGGAGCTTCAGAGCCGTTCCGCCTGACTTTTAACGTAGAGTACCGGGCGCAAACCACTAACTCAAGCCCGGCATGGCAGCTCGAAAGGCGGCTAAGCATTCAAGGAAGCGACGCCGGCCGGTCCGCGGGCCAAATAGGGTCCAGTAAAGTACCGGGCGCGGCCACTAACGCCTTGTGGCGGTCGCCTTGTGGCGGTCGGGGGGTGGCGGTCGGGGCTGGCGCTTGGGGCCGGTGGCGGTCGCCTTGTGGCGGTCGCCTTGTGGCGGTCGGGGGGTGGCGGTCGGGGCTGGCGCTTGGGGCCAGTGGCGGTCGCCTTGTGGCGGTCGCCTTGTGGCGGTCGCCTTGTGGCGGTCGCCTTGTGGCGGTCGCCTTGTGGCGGTCGCCTTGTGGCGGTCGGGGGGTGGCGGTCGGGGCTGGCGCTTGGGGCCAGTGGCGGTCGCCTTGTGGCGGTCGCCTTGTGGCGGTCGCCTTGTGGCGGTCGCCTTGTGGCGGTCGCCTTGTGGCGGTCGGGGGGTGGCGGTCGGGGCTGGCGCTTGGGGCCGGTGGCGGTCGCCTTGTGGCGGTCGCCTTGTGGCGGTCGCCTTGTGGCGGTCGCCTTGTGGCGGTCGCCTTGTGGCGGTCGGGGGGTGGCGGTCGGGGCTGGCGCTTGGGGCCGGTGGCGGTCGCCTTGTGGCGGTCGCCTTGTGGCGGTCGCCTTGTGGCGGTCGGGGGGTGGCGGTCGGGGCTGGCGCTTGGGGCTGGCGTCCGCCAATAGTGGTTTAATTTCGGGAGGAAGATTGATTTTCGTCCCAAGCCCGCCGCTGGAGAAAATTTTAGGTACCAGGAGTGGATTTTTTTTGTCCACTCAGGAGGGGGACGTTGGCTGGTTTGGTGTCCGGGGGAAAGTGCTCTTTTCTCGGCCAGGAGAAAGATTAGACTCCCAGCCCGCCGCTGGAGAAAATTCTAGGTACCAGGAGTGGATTTTTTTTGTCCACTCAGGAGGGGGACGTGCTTTGTTGTCCGGGGGAAAGTGCTCTTTTCTCGGCCAGGAGAAAGATTAGACTCCCAGCCCGCCGCTGGAGAAAATCTTAGGTACCAGGAGTGGATTTTTTTTGTCCACTCAGGAGGGGGACGTGCTTTGTTGTCCGGGGAGAGTGCTCTTTTCTCGGCCAGGAGAAAGATTAGACTCCCAGCCCGCCGCTGGAGAAAATTCTAGGTACCAGGAGTGGATTTTTTTTGTCCACTCAGGAGGGGGACGTGCTTTGTTGTCCGGGGAGAGTGCTCTTTTCTCGGCCAGGAGAAAGATTAGACTCCCAGCCCGCCGCTGGAGAAAATTCTAGGTACCAGGAGTGGATTTTTTTTGTCCACTCAGGAGGGGGACGTGCTTTGTTGTCCGGGGAGAGTGCCTGGTCCCCGGACCAGCCTCTTAGGCGCGCCCGCTGTCATTCTCCGGAGATTAAGTTATACTAAGGGGAGGCTGCCTCCTCCCGCCTGCTGCCCGAGGATGCTGCCTCATCCCCGGACTGGCCTCTTGCGCGCGCCCGCTGTCATTCTCCGGAGACTAAGTTATACTAAGGGGAGGCTGCCTCCTCCCGCCTGCTGCCCGAGGATGCTGCCTCATCCCCGGACTGGCCTCTTGCGCGCGCCCGCTGTCATTCTCCGGAGACTAAGTTATACTAAGGGGAGGCTGCCTCCTCCCGCCTGCTGCCCGAGGATGCTGCCTCATCCCCGGACTGGCCTCTTGCGCGCGCCCGCTGTCATTCTCCGGAGACTAAGTTATACTAAGGGGAGGCTGCCTCCTCCCGCCTGCTGCCCGAGGATGCTGCCTCATCCCCGGACTGGCCTCTTGCGCGCGCCCGCTGTCATTCTCCGGAGACTAAGTTATACTAAGGGGAGGCTGCCTCCTCCCGCCTGCTGCCCGAGGATGCTGCCTCATCCCCGGACTGGCCTCTTGCGCGCGCCCGCTGTCATTCTCCGGAGACTAAGTTATACTAAGGGGAGGCTGCCTCCTCCCGCCTGCTGCCCGAGGATGCTGCCTCATCCCCGGACTGGCCTCTTGCGCGCGCCCGCTGTCATTCTCCGGAGACTAAGTTATACTAAGGGGAGGCTGCCTCCTCCCGCCT